>NW_028241341.1:0-55005 GCF_964263255.1 Lissotriton vulgaris | reverse complement strand
ACAGAGGCGACCACGTCCCAGGCTGGCCAGCCGTGCCCAGCCTCAGCTAAGCTAAAGTCACTTTTCAGCCGGTTTAAGACACCAGAGGCATGCAGTCTGTTTCTTCTCAGTCTTTTCAAGTCTTGAAAAACATGTAAACAAGCAGTTGACGGACTTTGTCAATGATAACAACCTATTACACCATTCTCAATCGGGTTTTAGGAAAGGCCATTCTACAGAATCAACCTTATTGGGGGTCACTGAGGTTATCCGTCAAGAGCTGGATACTGGAGGTACGGCGGCACTCATCCTATTAGATCTGAGTACCGCATTTGACACCATCTCCCATACAATCTTGATTCAGGCGTTTGAAGATATAGGGGTTAGAGAAAAAGCAGTGAAATGGCTGGAACAATTCCTCCTGAACCGGACCTTTCAGGTCTTTTAAAAAAATAACTCTTCAGAGGTCCAAAAGTCCACTTATGGGGTACCACAGGGCTCAATTTTCTATATAACCCCACTGGCCAGGATCGCGGAAGAAACGGGTCTGACCATTTTTACCTATGCGGATGACACGCAACTTGTGTTCTCTCTAACCCCGACAGACAAATCTGGAATTTCTCCCCTTCGCACTCGGCTTCTAAGAATAGCGAACTGGCTTCACTCCAGGAAACTTAAACTGAACGGGGATAAAACAGAGTTGTTCATCTTCGGTAATCAAAAAAATCTCAGGGGCCCGACCCACTGGCCAGCAGAAATGGGGGCAACCCCGGTTGGGGTACAATCTGCTCGCAACTTAGGGGTAATACTTGATGATAAGCTGTCTATGTGTGCACATATAGCCAAGACAGCTTCAACCTGTTTCTTGATCCTTAAATGGTTGAGAAAAGTCTTATGGCAACTACCAAATGCTGCACAAAGAACAGTTTTACAGGCATTAGTCAGTTCAAGATTGGACTATGGCAATGTACTTTATCTAGGAGTCACAAAAAGCATTCTGAACCGACTTCAAGTGGTCCAGAACTCTGCGGCACGACTGCTCCTTAATCTCCCAGGGCGTACTAGCATGACAGATCACCTTAAGAAACTACACTGTCTAAAGATTGCCAGCAGAGCTAAATTTAAGGCACTATGGGCCAGATGTAGGTAAAAGCATTTACCGATTTTAAAATACCGAATTGTACCGATTCGGTATTTCAAAATCGGTAAATGGTATGTAGGTCCCAACATCTGGATTCGTTACCGAATCCTTAACAATTCTTTAATTACCGATTCGGTAAATACCGAATCGGTAATGCCCATTCATTCCTATGGGCTTTGAAGCCCATAGGAATGATTAGGCATTACCGATTCGGTATTTACCGAATCGGTAATTAAAGAATTCACAAGGGTGCAGGGGGTGTCACTTTGACACCCTCTGTCACCCCCAAAACAGGCACAGGTGCCATGTGGCAGGCATACCTGCCCTAAGGGCAGGTCTGCCTGTCACATGACATAGATGTGCATGCACACATGTGCATGCACACCGGAATCGGTATTTTACCATGAAGTTGGATTTCATGGTAAAATACCGATTCGTTAAGGCCTTTGGGACTCAGAAGAGTCCCACCTACATATGGAATTTACAGAATCGGTAAAATTACTGATTCGGTATTTTACCGAATCGGTAATTTTACCGATTCTGTAAATGTAGATTTACCTACATGTGGCCTTGGATTTAGGCCCCTACATACCGATTGGCCATTTACTGGTCGGAAACGGCCGAAATCGGCCGTAACCGGTCGGTAAATGGCCTGAAACGGCCACCTACATCGGGCCCTTGGTTACATGTTTAAGATTAGCTCTGGAGAAGCACCTGTATATTTACCAAGATTGCTCAGAAATACATACCCTCCCGTAATCTGCGTTCCATGAACCAGGCAAAATATATAGTTCCTAGGGTTAATCGGGCTCGGATGGGCGGCCGCTCATTTGCCCATCTGGCCCCTGCACTGTGGAACTCACTTCCGCTCTGTTTACATCTAGAACCATGCTACCTTCGGTTCCGGAAAGAAATCAAAGCATGGTTGGTCAATCAATAACGCTTCTCCCTTTCTTTCTATGTATAACATAGATCCAAGGCGCCGGGAAACCCTCAGGGTAGCTGTCGCGCCATATAAATGTAATAAATAAATAAAGACTCCGCGATTGCTCAGGGTGCGCCAGTCAGGGTATCAGCTGAGGAGGAGGTCACAGCGGCGCGCTCTGAAGTCAGATCAAGCGAGCTGCGCATCACTCACGGCCCTGTGGGTGGAGTTAAACCACGGGCTTGCGTTGTCGAGCTCACCCACGCGGCAGCCGTCCATCAGGCAGTCCATTCACCCAGAGGGTCCCAGTGCGGCTCTCGGAGACCAGGCGGGTCAGGTGTCGCAACGGAGCTTCAGGCAATGTTCCCGCAAAGGTGGACTAATTGGGAGCCATAGCGAATGCCTGCAATCGGAGAGATGTGCCTGGTTAGGGGAGCCTCCGACGGAGCTCTACCCAGGCACGTCTGCCTCCATTTCCGTCATAAACAAACTACAGGGGTAACCCATATAACCCTTAGGCTTTTGCGTATCTAACAAGGAAAAACAAGGTAAAGCCTATGGAAAAATAATACATCTACCTGATCATAAGACTGGATACTATCAATTATCCATTCTTGGATTAATCATTCTTAACACAATTTAATTGAGATATTTTTAAATATAGAGTTTCTCCAATTGATAGCCATAAGAAGAGAGAAATGAATATCAAATTTATGGCTCAACTATTTCTTTTAATTAAACCACATTAAACCTTAAATATTGGTCTCTCACATTGAACACAACTATACAAAATTCATATATACAAACAAAACACATATATTTCTGATTTACATATATATACACTTTTTTTGGAACCAAAATAACGGTTCTTTTGCCCCACTTTTTTTAACAAGGATGTCAATGTATAATTAATTCACATAACATTCCTTCTCTTTAGATCACCAAAACAAAGACAAAGAGAGTGTTCAAGGTTGAACCGCTTTTAACCCCTCTCCATCTAGCACTCTCTTTAAACCATTATTTCATCAACAAAATTCAAACAGGTTTCTTGTTTTGGAGTCTTCAAATAATGTGTATCGAAGCGTTTCAGCCTCTGTTTAATCCAGGCCTCATCAGGACTATGAGGGCAACTATAATAGAACCCAGGTCCGGATCTACTGTATTCAAAAATACGGGATCCAACTTCTTACACAGGCAATTTCAATAATAAGGGCTTTTGACTTGAATTTCTTCAAATTGGGCAATCACCCCAACGGAAAAGAAAGCCTCTTGAATCATCCTTAGAGTCCTCAAACTCTCCACAACGGCAAACAAATCCAGATAACTATTACTTGTGAGCCTTGCCACTTGGCTCAGAATGCCGTTCGCGTTTCCTGCATGTAGACAGCGAAAACGGACTGTCCATCCGTTTCCGTCATAGCCACGCTAGATGTGTTGTTACATCTATATCTGTAAAAATGCCTATCAGTGTTCTGCCTGTCCAGATATGTCTGCCTGATTGCATGTTCTCTTTAAATGCATGTTTGTATGTTGCCGGTGTATGTGTTCAAAGTTTTGTTTTGTATGCACATGCCTGTAGGTGTGTTGTTTGTCCATTATTTACACTGCAAATCTCTGCTTGTGTTTATGTTTACTTTTGGTGAATTTGTGGCATTGTATGTGTTGATACCTTACCTCCTAACTGGCACTCCCTGTGTAAATAACAAACAATTAACAAACAATTCTCTTCTAAGCATGGGCGAATTTTTGAATCTGGCGTTTGCAAATTTGCGAATTTGCGAACTCGCAATCCGCAAAATCTGCGAATTCTCACATTTTGCGGATTTTTTTTTTGTGTGTGTTCGCAAGGGTTTCTGCCAGTTCGCAAGGGTTTGGTACCAGTTCTCAATTGCGAACTTACTTGTCGTCTCGCAACGTTTGCGACTATGTTGTTTCTACGTCTGGTTCATCATCACAGGTTCCCAGCACCCTCTGTTTCACCACTGCCACCCTCTGTTTCACCCATGCCACCCTCTGTTACATCAATGCCACCCTCTGGTTCATCATCACTGTAGATTATGGGGGGGAAAAGCAAGCACACCTGCCCTGCTTCAACTGACATGAATTAATTTGGGGTTAGTTTATTAATGTGTCACTGTTTTAAAATTCCAGGTCTGGCACCTGCTTCCTTATCAGTAATTTGCTTTCCGTTGCAGTGCAATTTTTTTTTCCAGGACCTTTGTGGCCTACTTGTAGCTATTCTATGAGCCTGCTGTGAGGGTCAGAGCAGGGTCATACAATTGTTGCAACTAGCAACTGAACTCTGGAGGGGCCCCAGTCAAGAAGCACTACAGGGAATGGTTACTAATGATGAGTTTGAACTCTTGCACCTGCTGAGTGCTTTTAGTTTTGCAAAACTCGTTTTTCTGCAATTTTGCGGGATTCGCGGGGCGCGAACACGCGCGAGATCGGATTCGGAAGCCGCGAATTCGTGCAAATATGCGATTTGTTTTTTTGCGGCGTGTTAGTTCGCAAGGTTTTGTGCGTTTTCGCGAGCCGCTTGTAGCGCAAGGAGCGAAGTTACCCTCGCGGCGCAACCATCTTGTATGCATGACGTATTTCCGTTTCCGGGCGCGAAGTGTAATCTCGCAAAGTGTGCGGCTCGCCAGTACAATTTCACGGGTGTTCGCGAGGAAAATCTCACGCGAACTTACCCACGCGGTCGTGAACGGGCGCGGCCATCTTGTTTCTCATTCATTGCTATGGTTCTGGGCATGCTTTTGGTATCCTCTCTGTACCTCTCCCATCCTTTGCTTGTTTGAAGTTTTTTTATCTATTTTACTTATTATCTATCTCTCTATTTTTCTTGCTCTATATTTTTGTGTTTTCTGCTACTTTTGGTTAATTTTAAACTACTTTTTTCAACTCTTTACTTTTCTTCTCTTCCCTATTCTATTTTCTTTATTATTTAGCTTCCTTTCTGCCCAGACCATGGTGAAGGGAGCCGGGAAGCATCCCGAGAAGGGGAAGGGTCCCGCACCCCGTGCCCGGCTGCCGTGCGGGCGTTTGAGGGGGGAGCAGGTCGTACCCCAGGAGATATTTAGCCCGGAGGAGGTGGCCGCACTAATTTTTTATGTTCAGCGCCGCCTCCCCAGGACCATCATGGCAGGCGGCAGGATTGGTGTTGGGTACGGGATCCGGGAGCGTCGGAAGCGGTGGGAGAAGGTGTGCCGGGCCATGTACCACCATTCTCTGGTCCGGCGCACCTACAACCAGGCCACCCACCGCTGGACAGATGTCCTGGACCGTGAACGAGATCTGCTCGACCTGCTTGGCCTTGAGATCCCCTGGCTTGGTGAGTAGTAATAGCTATTTCTTTACTACTCTGTTTTCTCCTGCTCTGTGTGTTATTATATTGCTAATTTTTGTTTTTTACCAAGAGCAATAATGCTGCTCATTACATTGTAGGTAAATTATATTTCAAAATCTTCTGTGCATTTCAGGTGCACTGCTCTCCTTCTCAGTAGTGTTGCTACTATGCTTATTTGTTTTCGATTTTGTGTTCATTTCATTGGCCTGTGAAATATTGCATGAGTGTAGTTTAAAGAACTGCGTAATGCTAGACACATAGGGGCAGATTTATGTTAACCGGCAAATCCCCAGGGATGCGCCAGTTATTGTGCGCCACAGTGCGCCACAGCTCCGCCACCCATGGTGCGCCGCATTTATAATGCAGCGCACCATGGTGCAAAAACGGCACAGATGCGTGACGTATCTGTGCCGGAAAGGTGGCGAATTGCTGGAGTTGCGTCACAAGCGCGAAGCAGCTCCAGCAAGGCTCGGGGGTGCCCCATCTTCACAATGCTGCGTCAAGACCTACGCCTGCTTCAAGCAGGCGCAGGGTTTTGACGCAGCATTGGCCTGAAAGTGACTGAGTGAAATCTCATTGATTTCACTCAGCCACTTTCCAGAGGCGTTCCTGCGCAGGAATGCCCTCCTGCGCAGGAACGCCTCCTTATGGCGCAGGGCTTTACAACGTGACGCATCTCCTAGATGTGTCACGTTGTAAATAGGGCGCATTGTTTGCACCGCCGTTGCGTCAAATAAAGTGACGCAATTGCGGCGCAAAGAGGCGCAAGGGCATCATAAATCTGCCCCTAAGGTTCAGATTTTTAATTACCGGCGCATCCCTGCAAAGTAGCAGGGATGCGCCAGTAATTGTGCGCCACGCCACCACCACCCATGGTGCGCCGTACTTACTATACGGCGCACCATGGGCCCAAAACTTCACCAAAGCGTTACGCATCTGTGCCGTAAAGGCGGCGCATTGCTGGAGTTGCCTCGCAACGATGGCGCAGCTCCATCAATGCTCTGGGGTGCCCTATCTCCCCAATGCTGCGTCAAGCCGTACGTCTGCTTCAAGCCGGCGCAGGGTTTGAGTCACGCATCATTGTCGTTAAAGTGAGTGATTGAAATCTTGTAGATTTCCCTCAGCCACTTTTAGGATGCGTTCCTGCGCAGGAACGCCCTCCCTTGCGCCGGAACGCCCCCTGATGGCGCAGGGCTTTACAACGTGATGCATCTCCCATATGCAAAAACAACAAGTGATGGACTGAATGTGGATCAATGTCACACACTCCCCCAGTCAAAAGATCTGGGCCCAAATCCATCGTTTTTTTGCACTCCACACCACCCTGGGTTAGACAATGGCGATATGCAAATCAGCTCTGACCCTGTTGCCCCATGGGAACAGTCCAGTCCGAACTACAAAAGCCATGGCCTTCCCAGAACGGAATCAAGCATCCGAGGACCGGACCGGTTTCGAGGTAACACCTCTCATCAGCCCGGCTAGCTTGACTCCAAGTGGTGTGGAGTGCCTGGGACCCACGTCTGGGCATCCCCAGCGCACTTAGGGCGGCAATTGCAAAAACAACAAGTGATGGACTTAATGTGGATCAATGTCACACACTCCCCCAGTCAAAAGATCTGGGCCCAAATCCATCGTTTTTTTGCACTCCACACCACCCTGGGTTAGACAATGGCGATATGCAAATTAGCTCTGACCCTGTTGCCCCATGGGAACAGTCCAGTCCGAACTACAAAAGCCATGTCCTTCCCAGAACGGAATCAAGCATCCGAGGACCGGACCGGTTTCGAGGTAACACCTCTCATCAGCCCGGCTAGCTTGACTCCAAGTGGTGTGGAGTGCCTGGGACCCACGTCTGGGCATCCCCAGCGCACTTAGGGCGGCAATTGCAAAAACAACAAGTGATGGACTGAATGTGGATCAATGTCACACACTCCCCCAGTCAAAAGATCTGGGCCCAAATCCATCGTTTTTTTGCACTCCACACCACCCTGGGTTAGACAATGGCGATATGCAAATCAGCTCTGACCCTGTTGCCCCATGGGAACAGTCCAGTCCGAACTACAAAAGCCATGTCCTTCCCAGAACGGAATCAAGCATCCGAGGACCGGACCGGTTTCGAGGTAACACCTCTCATCAGCCCGGCTAGCTTGACTCCAAGTGGTGTGGAGTGCCTGGGACCCACGTCTGGGAATCCCCAGCGCACTTAGGGCGGCAATTGCAAAAACAACAAGTGATGGACTGAATGTGGATCAATGTCACACACTCCCCCAGTCAAAAGATCTGGGCCCAAATCCATCATTTTTTTGCACTCCACACCACCCTGGGTTAGACAATGGCGATATGCAAATCAGCTCTGACCCTGTTGCCCCATGGGAACAGTCTAGTCCGAACTACAAAAGCCATGTCCTTCCCAGAACGGAATCAAGCATCCGAGGACCGGACCGGTTTCGAGGTAACACCTCTCATCAGCCCGGCTAGCTTGACTCCAAGTGGTGTGGAGTGCCTGGGACCCACGTCTGGGCATCCCCAGCGCACTTAGGGCGGCAATTGCAAAAACAACAAGTGATGGACTGAATGTGGATCAATGTCACACACTACCCCAGTCAAAAGATCTGGGCCCAAATCCATCGTTTTTTTGCACTCCACACAACCCTGGGTT
Source organism: Lissotriton vulgaris (assembly GCF_964263255.1). Classification (NCBI taxonomy): domain Eukaryota; kingdom Metazoa; phylum Chordata; class Amphibia; order Caudata; family Salamandridae; genus Lissotriton; species Lissotriton vulgaris. Next base: position 46,952 of record NW_028241341.1, on the reverse strand, counting down.
AGACAATGGCGATATGCAAATCAGCTCTGACCCTGTTGCCCCATGGGAACAGTCCAGTCCGAACTACAAAAGCCATGTCCTTCCCAGAACGGAATCAAGCATCCGAGGACCGGACCGGTTTCGAGTTAACACCTCTCATCAGCCCGGCTAGCTTGACTCCAAGTGGTGTGGGGTGCCTGGGACCCACGTCTGGGCATCCCCAGCGCACTTAGGGCGGCAATTGCAAAAACAACAAGTGATGGACTGAATGTGGATCAATGTCACACACTCCCCCAGTCAAAAGATCTGGGCCCAAATCCATCGTTTTTTTGCACTCCACACCACCCTGGGTTAGACAATGGCGATATGCAAATCAGCTCTGACCCTGTTGCCCCATGGGAACAGTCCAGTCCGAACTACAAAAGCCATGTCCTTCCCAGAACGGAATAAAGCATCCGAGGACCGGACCGGTTTCGATGTAACACCTCTCATCAGCCCGGCTAGCTTGACTCCAAGTGGTGTGGAGTGCCTGGGACCCACGTCTGGGCATCCCCAGCGCACTTAGGGTGGCAATTGCAAAAACAACAAGTGATGGACTGAATGTGGATCAATGTCACACACTCCCCCAGTCAAAAGATCTGGGCCCAAATCCATCGTTTTTTTGCACTCCACACCACCCTGGGTTAGAAAATGGTGATATGCAAATCAGCTCTGACCCTGTTGCCCCATGGGAACAGTCCAGTCCGAACTACAAAAGCCATGTCCTTCCCAGAACGGAATCAAGCATCCGAGGACCGGACCGGTTTCGAGGTAACACCTCTCATCAGCCCGGCTAGCTTGACTCCAAGTGGTGTGGAGTGCCTGGGACCCACGTCTGGGCATCCCCAGCGCACTTAGGGCGGCTATTGCAAAAACAACAAAGGGAAGGACATGGCTTTTGTAGTTCGGACTGGACTGTTCCCATGGGGCACAGGGTCAGAGCTGATTTGCATATCGCCATTGTCTAACCCAGGGTGGTGTGGAGTGCAAAAAAACGATGGATTTGGGCCCAGATCTTTGGACTGGGGTGAGTGTGTGACATTGATCCACATTCGGTCCATCACCTGTTGTGTTTGCATATTCCGCCCTAAGTGCACTGGGGATGCCCAGTTGTGGGTCCCAGGCACTCCACACCACTGGAGTCAAGCTAGCCGGGCTGATGAGAGGTGTTACCTCGAAACCGGTCCGGTCCTCGGATGCTTGATTCCGTTCTGGGAAGGACATGGCTTTTGTAGTTCGGACTGGACTATTCCCGTGGGGCACAGGGTCAGAGCTGATTTGCATATCGCCATTGTCTAACCCAGGGTGGTGTGGAGTGCAAAAAAACGATGGATTTGGGCCCAGATCTTTGGACTGGGGTGAGTGTGTGACATTGATCCACATTCGGTCCATCACCTGTTGTGTTTGCATATTCCGCCCTAAGTGCGCTGGGGATGCCCAGAAGTGGGTCCCAGGCACTCCACACCACTGGAGTCAAGCTAGCCGGGCTGATGAGAGGTGTTACCTCGAAACCGGTCCGGTCCTCGGATGCTTGATTCCGTTCTGGGAAGGACATGGCTTTTGTAGTTCGGACTGGACTGTTCCCATGGGGCACAGGGTCAGAGCTGATTTGCATATCGCCATTGTCTAACCCAGGGTGTTGTGGAGTGCAAAAAAACGATGGATTTGGGCCCAGATCTTTGGACTGGGGTGAGTGTGTGACATTGATCCACATTCGGTCCATCACCTGTTGTGTTTGCATATTCCGCCCTAAGTGCGCTGGGGATGCCCAGACGTGGGTCCCAGGCACTCCACACCACTGGAGTCAAGCTAGCCGGGCTGATGAGAGGTGTTACCTCGAAACCGGTCTGGTCCTCGGATGCTTGATTCCGTTCTGGGAAGGACATGGCTTTTGTAGTTCGGACTGGACTGTTCCCATGGGGCACAGGGTCAGAGCTGATTTGCATATCGCCATTGTCTAACCCAGGGTGGTGTGGAGTGCAAAAAAACGATGGATTTGGGCCCAGATCTTTGGACTGGGGTGAGTGTGTGACATTGATCCACATTCGGTCCATCACCTGTTGTGTTTGCATATTCCGCTCTAAGTGCGCTGGGGATGCCCAGACGTGGGTCCCAGGCACTCCACACCACTGGAGTCAAGCTAGCCGGGCTGATGAGAGGTGTTACCTCGAAACCGGTCCGGTCCTCGGATGCTTGATTCCGTTCTGGGAAGGACATGGCTTTTGTAGTTCGGACTGGACTATTCCCATGGGGCACAGGGTTAGAGCTGATTTGCATATTGCCATTGTCTAACCCAGGGTGGTGTGGAGTGCAAAAAAACGATGGATTTGGGCCCAGATCTTTGGACTGGGGTGAGTGTGTGACATTGATCCACATTCGGTCCATCACCTGTTGTGTTTGCATATTCCGCCCTAAGTGCGCTGGGGATGCCCAGACGTGGGTCCCAGGCACTTCACACCACTGGAGTCAAGCTAGCCGGGCTGATGAGAGGTGTTACCTCGAAACCGGTCCGGTCCTCGGATGCTTGATTCCGTTCTGGGAAGGACATGGCTTTTGTAGTTCGGACTGGACTGTTCCCATGGGGCACAGGGTCAGAGCTGATTTGCATATCGCCATTGTCTAACCCAGGGTGGTGTGGAGTGCAAAAAAACGATGGATTTTGGCCCAGATCTTTGGACTGGGGTGAGTGTGTGACATTGATCCACATTCGGTCCATCACCTGTTGTGTTTGCATATTCCGCCCTAAGTGCGCTGGGGATGCCCAGACGTGGGTCCCAGGCACTCCACACCACTGGAGTCAAGCTAGCCGGGCTGATGAGAGGTGTTACCTCGAAACCGGTCCGGTCCTCGGATGCTTGATTCCGTTCTGGGAAGGACATGGCTTTTGTAGTTCGGACTGGACTGTTCCCATGGGGCACAGGGTCAGAGCTGATTTGCATATCGCCATTGTCTAACCCAGGGTGGTGTGGAGTGCAAAAAAACGATGGATTTGGGCCCAGATCTTTGGACTGGGGTGAGTGTGTGACATTGATCCACATTCGGTCCATCACCTGTTGTGTTTGCATATTCCGCCCTAAGTGCGCTGGGGATGCCCAGACGTGGGTCCCAGGCACTCCACACCACTGGAGTCAAGCTAGCCGGGCTGATGAGAGGTGTTACCTCGAAACCGGTCCGGTCCTCGGATGCTTGATTCCGTTCTGGGAAGGACATGGCTTTTGTAGTTCGGACTGGACTGTTCCCATGGGGCACAGGGTCAGAGCTGATTTGCATATCGCCATTGTCTAACCCAGGGTGGTGTGGAGTGCAAAAAAACGATGGATTTGGGCCCAGATCTTTGGACTGGGGTGAGTGTGTGACATTGATCCACATTCGGTCCATCACCTGTTGTGTTTGCATCTCCCATATGCGTCACGTTGTTAATATACGCCGCACCATTGCGCCTCTTTTGTTCTGCCGCTGCATCACAAAAGTCACGCAACAATGGAGCAAAAGAGCCGCACGGGGCTTCTAAATCAGCCCCTACAGACTCAAGTCCAGTCCTTCCTTTGTGCACATGGCGATAAGAAGAAATAGTGGTGGTGGATTGATAGTTTGAATATTTTAATGACTGGTTAATGTAGTAGGAAACTTTAGTGTTGTCGCTGATCTGCAATCACGATGGACTTTGTCTGTCACTTCGCGTGCTGCGGACTGCTGCCTGCCAATCCTAGGCAAACTTTTTTAGTACTTTGTTTAGTGAGTTACATAAGAAGTTTCCGATTCGATGGTCCGCAAATCAAGCAATACTAATAACGTAGTAGACCACATGAGATCGGTCAATAATATATCCTGTGGAATAGTTGTCTATTTGCTATTTCGCCAAAATATTTTGTTATTGTTCTTTTGAAATGTTTGATTTGGTTGACAAATATCATCCATGTTTTCTGGTCTTTCTTTCATGTTGTACATCAGCTCCCCCCAGGGGCAAGAGGACACAGGAGGAGGAGGAGGGTGAGTACTTATTTTTTCCTAGCGTTCCTCATTCGATTTTTTCTAAATCGTCTTTGATCTTCTTGTAGACTGGATCTAACTTCTTATCCTGCCTCGACTATGACTCCCTGTGGTATTACTAGATTATTCTTATCAGTCTGTCTCTGTAGCTAGCTAAGATTGCACATTTGGCAATTCCATTGGACTCCCATTCTAGTCAGCAATAGCTCTATGCACTGAGTGCAGTCCTCTGGGATTGTACATAATGTCTTTTCAAGTTTTCTAAATGTTTATGCTTTGACAATTGCCAACAATAAAAAGGTGAATGACTACCAAGAAAGAATAAGATACTACTTTACTTTTGGTTTAGATAGTAGGACAATCCATTCTACTACTGTTGCAGGGACAAATCTGCACAAAAAGAACTATGGACACTAAATAATGCATTGCTTAGCTTATCAATTATAATAGGTGCTGTTAGACTTTCCACATACCTCAGTGATAACAGACTTTGTAGTTGAACCCCCAATCTCCTTACTGACTAGATAGTGTGGCAGAATCATTTAGCTCCCAAAGTCACCGATGATTGATCCCCAATGATGTCAGAGGCACGGACTCATGCTTGCAAAAATTCCAAAACCTTTAGCTCATCCACTCTAGTCTGGAGGACCAAAAACCACAGAGTCTATTTAAGTTTAAAAGCTTTATTAAAAGTAAACACATTTATTAAAATCAAGTTTGTCACAAAAGTAAACGTTTAACTGAAAATGGAAAAGTGCTTAGTGCTGACGATTAATTGGACACATTTCTTGTGGTCGAGCCGAGCTCTCACCTGGTTTGAACTTGATCCTGCTCGTGTTCTTAGAAGTCAAGCTTCTGTCTGTTAGGAGAAAAAGTGGTGCGTGTTAAAAATAAAAAGCAAGCATTCATCAGTTGTACCAAAAAGTGCAGCAAGACAACAGCCTTCCCTGGAAAAAGGGACATTTTTACTTTAGAGTAGACAGCCCCAATCCCATTGTATTCTGTTTTCTTCACATTTCTTTCTTCTTCCTAGACCAAATATTATATAGTAGTGAGTGGTGTATTCTAACATTATTAAATGTACTTTGTAGGTGGAACATCTGGAGGGGGGGCCAGCACGGAGGTGGTGGCATTGGACGAGGGGAACAACTCTGGGGAGGAGGCGGTGCAAGTGCCGGACAATCCTGTGAGGGATAACACGGTGGTGGCGGGCAGAGGTAAGCTATATATTCCTTACTTATTGAGATTGAAGACTGCAGAGTGTGCTTTCTGCACGGGTGTATTATAAATCAACCAGGTAGTAGCCTCCTCTAAATGTACTTCGACTTAGCTGTGAAGTTTTTGGCGAGAAGAATCCCAATCAGATCTGAGATGAACTTAATGGATGGGATGAACGAAAAGTGAAAGAAGGGTGTAAGTAAGTGTGGAAGGACGAGAAATGTAATGATGACTGGCAAAGAAGAATGATATGTGTTTGCTTGGTCCCTGAGGTGGCTGGGAAGGAAAGAATATGGTATGGTGCATGGCTGGGTGAATGATGAAGCAAGGATGGGTGGAAGGAGAACAGCCTGGGTGGGTGAAACAGAAACTGTATGTGTGCATATACTTTGAATGGATGGATGCCTGGTTCATGGTACTATCTGACTCTTAGATAGCATATGTGTATCTAGAGAGAGTAGACGGTCACTGGATGAACTAAGTGTTACTTTGAAGAGCATGGAAAAGAAGTTGTAATTTTGTCTAAATACTACCATGAATAGTAGCAGTAGTTTGTATTGCAACTGCAAGCGCAGCATATATCCGGTTATTACAGTGAACACTCCCTACCTCTCTTAATAACTTTAGTTTAGTAGTAGTACGTCATTCATGTGTGGGTGTATCACTGTTCACTCAATAATAAGCAAAGCACCTAAAGTCATCCCATATGTCATCAAATACATCCCATGTGAAGTGATAGATAATCAGATTATTTAGCTTCTTCATTTTCCTTTTCTAATACTCATTTGCACTATAGGGTGAAAGCTAAATTAATTAAGCAGTAGCCCTTTTAACAGAGTATTCTCAGCGCCACCCGTAATAGAAAAGTAAGAGCTTCACTCACCACCTGCATGTACTGGACCGGTACAGTAACGCAAGTCTGTCTCACTCATCATGGTGTGCGTCTGTTTTTCTCGGGTGCAAGTTCACTGCGCTGGCATTATGCTGGCTTGCATAAGATAACGTACCAATTTTCCTAAACAAGAGAGAAGAAGAAGAATAAGACTGGTGTACTGTCATAGTCGACTGTAATAGAAGTCCATAGTGCTCGTAGAATTTGTTCCTTAAACTCCCACTAATGTTAGAGCAAGGATGAAGAAGTCGGAGGTTACATAGATACTGTCCTCAATAGTTATGTACTGTGCTTTCAATTTGCTACTTGTACTGTAACACAACTTTCTGCTCAATCATTTTGTGTTAATCTTAAGGAGCATTGGTTACAGACTATGTCTTTCTTTCTTCATATAGTTGCTCCTTCCAAATCAAAGAGACCATCAAGGAGGAGGGAGCTGGCTCGAATGGCCCGGCCACGCAGGCTGGATGCCACTGTCGCCGAATATCGGCGGCTGGTGGCCCTGGAGGAGGAGGAGACGCAGTCTACCGGTACAACAACAACATCAACTGGGACAGCTGCATCCTCCTCCGTGCCCCCACGGGCTGCCAGCCAGCGCAGTGCTCCAGCGGTACGGAGCCGGGCTACCAAAGCCAAAGGCCACCGCCGAGCAGCAAAGACAGCAGCTGCCCCCCACAGGATTTGCAAGGCACGCCAGCGCCGCTTATGCCTCAGAGTGTCCTACCTGGAGCAGGAGGTCCTAAGCTATAAGAACTTGGTGGAGGGCCTCCGCTTCGACCATGCCACCCTCCGCAAGGAGCATGATGCCCTGGCCGCTAAAGTCAACAGCACCCTGCCGTAGTGTCCCTTGCCCCTTTTTTAGAGACTTTTGGGGGGTGGGAATTGGGAGTTGGTTTTTTTTGGGACTTTTGAAGGACAATTGTTGGGGTTAGGGAGGGTCTTACGGGAGATTATTTTGTTAGGTCTATAAAAATATACTTTTTGAAACTTTATCTGACCATACCTGTTTTTTACTGCTTTTGAGTCTGGTGGGTGGGGGTTTAACAGTAAGTTTGTTTTCCTGAATCGTCCTAGGACTTTAGTAGTACTACCGTCAATCTCTCGTCTCTCCTAATACTCCATTATACTACCTCCAACCAAACGCTTATCTTACTTGTAATTTGTGTTTGAAAGTAGGGCTAAGCCCAGGGCTGGCTCCACGGGAAATGGCGATTAAGGTTGGCAATCCAGGGCGGATGAAATTTCCTCCTCATTGCGGTGGTACTAGTGGTGTGACACAGTGGCAGTTGCATGCCTATGGAAAAAAAGAAAATTCAACCTGGTTTGTCCTTACTGTAGCATTACAACGGTACGATAGAGAATATAGCAGGTGACAGTACACTAGAACAGTGCCACAATGTAGCCTAACAAATGGTAAAGTATTGATAGTATAACTTGTACTTGTGTTGGATTTCTTTGACATTGGCTACTACTACAAGAAATAGTACTGAAGCTGAGTAAGTCTTGAATATATCCTCGGATTCCTTCACCAGCCTTTTGCTTTGACCTTATCCTCCCCAGCAAGTGTGTGGAATTATTGATGTCATTTAGTCACACATCAAGCAAAACCACACAGCCCGGGGACAGAGGGTTAGGGTTTGTAAAATGGATGGGAATGGGGGTTTCTTTTTGGGTAGGTTTTGTTGAGAGAAAACAAAAAAGCACAGCATGGACAAACAATAATTGAACATAAAGAAATTTTTGGGTACAAGCTAACCATAAATCTTTTACGTGACATGCACTACTGAATGCATTGTTACTGAAAAGTAAGTAGTACTTTCGACAACCGCGAATGACAAAATGCGACAGTACAGGGCTACATTAAATTAGGTTTACAAAATAGCCGAAGTAAAACCTATAGAATGGCTGTAGGGATCAATTTAGAAGCCGAGAGAGATCCAAGAAATGCAGTCACACTCATAGAAGAAAACAATGGATTCTGTATCTGTATGTTGTTGTAGTTGTCCTGTTGAATTTGGTAAGTAAATTGCATGCAGCAAACAATTCCTCTTATTAGCGGCACTCCTCCATTCCAGCTGACGCTTCGTCCATCAATGTTGGTGACCAGAAGACACCCTGTCCACTGCCTGCCTGGCGGATGCTGAAATGCGGCTCGCTAATGTGAAGCCTGACTCCATCCTTTTTTCCCCATTGCACAGACTGAAACCCGGCCTGTAATTATTGAACGAAAAACAGGAAGTGATATAATATTACAACACCACTGATAAATAAATATAAGGTATGTACGCTGTGTAGTGCAAAAAGTCACACTTTGATTTTCCTAATAGACAGTACAATATTTTTGAAAGTGCGTACTCTGTCTGAGTCACCTTTTGAAGAATAAATAAGTATGGGCAAATTAATTTAGCGGATCTTTCCCCTCAAGCTAGGTGTACTGTAAACTGTGTTTTAGAACAAAATTAGACCTTCCCAGCAGTGCTCCCACCCAGACCCTTACTAAAGCCAGTCGCAAAAATGTAGAAGACCCACAATCAGATCTGAAAAAACAAGGCCTAGCAGAAAACTGGTGACAAAACGTACTTTGAAAGTAAAAGTAGGCCCAAATACCCCCTTACCCACCGTGGATTGTATTCAAACCATTTGCAAGCAAGCAAAAGTATCCATAGCCAGCATTGCTCCAAGACTCAAAAACCCCCGCACCCAAACACATGCAATAGAAATACTGCTAACCCTAACGAGCCCTAAGTTAAGAATAGTGGCAAAGGCTTTCTTTAACTATGCCCAATCCCCCCTTTCCCACCATGGATTTTCTTCAAATGACCTGCAACCAAAATTACACATTCTCACGAGTGCTCTAAGACCCCAGAACTCAGTTGCAAAAATCTAGAACACCCCAAAACGCATGCAATCCTGCTGCTAGGGCTAACCCTAACAAACCCTAAGTTACAAAAAGTGCCAAAAGGCTTTTCCTTATGGATTTTGTCCCAACCACTTCTATCCGGTATTAGACCTTCCCAGGAATGCCCCAAGACCCGCCAACCCACCCGCCAAAAAGCACAACACCCCCAAACAGCCAAAAAGGAAAATCTCATACTTACAATATTTCTCGGCCTTCGGTCCAAACGCGCTGTGCAGCTAGCCCATAACTCCCGTTTTCCACCATGGATTTCCTGAAAAGCAAATGCAATCAAGATTAGACTGTCCCAGCAGTGCTCCCAGACCCCAAAACTCACCCACGAACACCCAGAACCCCCCAAAGAGCACCTCAAAGGCAAGCAATTCAGCAAAAACACAAAAAATTTCCGCCTCCGATTTGGTCCAAACCACTTTTATCCGATATTAGAGCTTCCTAGCAATGGCCCCAGAGCCGTCAACCCAGGAGAAAACTAGTAGAAGACCCCCAAACAGCCAAAAAGCAAAAGTACAAAAATGGGGACTTAGTCATTTTCTTGCCAATTTCCCAAATCACTCCGTGCGCGCTCTGCAGCTAGGCCCTAACTCCCCTCTGCCACCATGGATTTGCTTCAAACCTCTTGCAAACTAAAGTATCCATAGCCAGAAGTGCTCCCAGACCCCGAAACCCACCCACAAACACCAGGAAGCCCCCCAAACAGGCCCCCGAAAATGCTACATTGAGCAAAATGTCTAAAATAGCAACAAAAAAATTCTGCATGGATTTTGTCCCAACCACTTCTATCCGGTATTAGACCTTCCCAGGAATGCCCCAAGACCCACCAACCCACCCGCCAAAAAGCACAACACCCCAAACAGCCAAAAAGGAAAATCTCATACTTACAATATTTCTCGGCCTTCGGTCCAAACGCTCTGTGCAGCTAGGCCATAACTCCCGTTTTCCACCACGGATTTCCTGAAAAGCAAATGCAATCAAGATTAGACTGTCCCAGCAGGGCTCCCAGACCCCAAACCTCACCCACAAACACCCGGAACCCCCCAAAGACCACCTCAAAGGCAAGCAAGTCAGCAAAAACACAAAAAAAATTCCGCCTCCGATTTGGTCCAAACCACTTTTATCCTGTATTAGAGCTTCCCAGCAATGGCCCCAGAGCCGTCAACTCACCCGCAAAGAAGTAGAACACCCCAACAAGTGCTGAGTCTTTCTTCATTGGGCGTAATCCAGCCCTCTGCTTTGATGGAAATAGGAGTCTGGAGGAGGAGGATAGAGGAGCATGTTTTTCTGACCTTGTGAACCTGAGGAATGCAGACTGCGGCACCTTCAAATCAATAAGCAAACAAGTGAAGACAGTTCTGCTGATGGGCTTGTTTTTGTGATTAGGTGATTAAAGTTTGAATTATATTAACTGTGCACAACAAAGAAAGACAGACACACAGGAATAAAAGTGAATAAGGACGAAAAAGAAAGTTATTGATTCATTGTCTCATTTTCAGGGCTCGGTGTCAGGGTCCAGAAATAAGAATAAGGCTTCGTCATCATACTCTGCGAATTCAGGCAGGGTGAGCTCAGTGTCACCTAACAGAGAAGAAATTCCCTCATCTACGTTGCTGTCCACCTCGTCTTCATCCGGCGTGCTTTCTCGTACTTTGTAATTCGTGTGGTATGAGGTGCTGATTCATCTTGATCATGGGTAACCTCTCCACATTTTTGGGCAGAGGCGGCTCCGTTTGGGAGTTACAATGACACCAGCAGCACTGAAAACACGTTCAGAAGACACGCTTGCGAGTGGGCAAGACAAGTAGTTTAAAGCCAGGTTGGAGAGCTGTGGCCAAAATTCTTTTTTCCCATGCCAATACGCCAATGGGTCAGCATTAACATAGACCTCTGTTGAGTCATTCAGATAGTCCTGCACCATCGACTCAAGGTCCTCCTCCAAGGTTACTCCACTTTGCTTAGCTGTTGCTGTGACCTTTTGAGAACCAAACCCAAGCAGAGTTAGCCAATCCTTTTCAGCATCCAATGTTACTGTTGTGTCTGGTGCAGATGATCCGTTTGCCGGTGTGTTTAATGGCTGAGAGGTCACTTGTGCCACAGCCACAGGTGCAGAAGTGGATTGTTTTGACTGGGGATGGCGTGCTGATGCTGATGTACTGCCTTTTCGTTCAATGAGCTGCCGTTCTCTTTCAAACCTCTTGGCTGACAAGGCTAGCCAACGTTTGTACTTTGTAACATCTTCATCAGCAAAAGGAAAGAATGCTCGGCCTGCCAGCGCCTTTTTGTAGCGTGGATCCAGAATAGTAGCACAATGTAATGCTGTTCTGAGTGGATCATTTTAAGACGTTCATCACCTTGTAGGCGCTCTAATAATTTCTCCGCCAAAACAAAAGGGTCTTGGTTTTTTCATTTTTTTGAAACACAGAAGACACCGCCTTCAGTTGGTGCTCCAGCATGTACAACAATGGGATAGCTTTTCCCAAATTACAGTCCTCCTTGCTGACTGCACGCGTGAAGAACTCAAAAGGACGAAGCATGTCTGTCAGGCTTTTAACTAGCTCCCATTGCGCCGCATCCATTCTCAGGTCCTTGTGAGCTGTACCCTGTTTTAAGGAATAGTGATCGAGTACCGTATACTGCTCATACAGACGCTCAAGCATGTCAAAGGTTGAGTTCCAACGTGTTGCCACCTCCTGGATGAGTGCTTTCACTGGCATTTGACGTTCATGTAGCAGGCTCCTCAGATGCTTCCGGGCCTTAAAAGAATGGCTGAAATGGTTGCACATTTTTCGGCAGGTGTCCACTATCTCGTACGCTGGACTGTCTTTATCACTCAAGAATTTTTTAACAACCAGGTTTATACAGTGCGCCAAACACGGCACTCTGAAATAGTGACCCAGCTCCATGGCCTTAACTACATTGGCGCCATTATCCGTGGAAACATAACCAATCTGGCGTTTTTTGGGGGACAGCCAGTGAAGGACCTTTGTGTTAAACTCATCCAAAATGTTTTGTGCTGTGTGACATTTCTCCAAGCCAAACATGGCTAGTGTTGCATGTTTCCAAGTAACTTTAAAAACTTGGTCCGGGTCAACACCTGCGTTTAGCTTTGCTTTAACCCCTGAAAAAAAAAGACCAGTGTGCAGTGATGCACATGTAATCAGCACCTGCGCCACTGGTCCACATGTCTGTTGTCAGATGTATAGTGTGAACAGCACTCTTCTGCAAAGCTGCCCCAATCACCTCCAGCACATCTTCATGTAGTGCTGGAACCGCAACTCTGGCAAAATAGAACCGGCTAGGAACCTTCCATTTAGGGCCGAGCGCTGCCACTAATTCTAGAAAACCAACCCCTTCTACAAAAGAAAAAGAGAGAAGGTCCAGAGCTAGCATTTTAGCCAGCTTAGTGTTATACAGACGCGTCAGTGGGTGGTTGCGTTCATTTGGCGTTTCTGTAAATAACATCTCTTTAATGTTGCCCTGGAACAAGCATTTACGGGATGATGAGGATTTCTTCGACCCAGTTACACTCGCTGATGAACTTTTTCACATTGGTGTCTCACTCTCTCCCACACTCTTAGTGTGGCTCACATGGGGTGTGCTTCTGACAGGTGTACTGGGTGTAAGTGAAGTGTTTGACACGTCTTCTTCCTCCTCGTCATCATCAGATGAAACATCAACGTTTTCATTACGTGCAATTCGGGCTTCCTTGATCGCCTGTAGGTGCGCAAACCATTGGACAGTGTGCTGTCTCTTAAGATGACCTCTCTGGCCTCCGGTACCATAGTTGGTACCAACCTTACCACGACTAACTGCAACCTTACAAATGCTACAAATGGCGAAGTTTTCCCTTTTTGGGCAAACACTAAAGAAGTCCCAAGCTGGGGACTTGAATTGTCTGTGGGGGCCGGAGGAGGCGGCGATACTGGTGGTGGGGGTCATGCTGCTAATGCCAGATGAAGTGGAGGATGTGGATTGCCGAACTTTAGTACGTTGTGCACTTTCACACCCACTAATTGAGGTCGAGGTGGATGGAGGTCCCTTCTGGCGAGGAAGAAATATGGAAGCGGTACGTGTTGGTGTACTAGTTAACTCCAATGATTGTTGTGTTTCCATTGCCTCCTCGTCGACATCATCATCACGCTCAGCAGCTTCTCGGGCTAGGGTCAAAATGTCTGTTTGCTGCATGCCCGTTGGGGCTGCAGTGACCTTTATGATGACTGGGTCGTAGTCGTGAGAGCCTTCATCAGCAGCAGTATCCGCCACTTCTTGTTGAGACTCATCACACTCCATAACTATGAGTTTTTCGACGACCTTCCTTTTACGCTTAAGTACCTTTGTCAGATCATGGTGTGCCTCACTCACAGACGGCCATGGTGGTTCCCAATTTTCATCCATATCATCAGAAGGAGGTTGGCTTGAAGAAGATGTAGACACCGCCCTTGATCTTTTTCTTGCTAGGGATGTGGAAGACAATGAATGATCATCAGGAGGAGTGGCTTCCTCAAATGATACCTCGGCTTGATTGTCGATTTCCTGATGTGCCCCTACTTCGGGAGGAACACCTATTGTGGGCACTTGTGACCCTCCATGCACCTCTGCTTGCGCATCTCCTTGCGCTGCCTCTCCTTCCACATGTACTTGGGCTTGTACTTGCATATGTGTTTGTTGTTGCGGCTGTGGTTGTTCAACACTCGTCAGATGAGTTACAACAACCTGTGTTGATTGAGGGACATTGCTGCTACTTTCTTGTGATGAGCCAACATCACTGGTCGATGGAGATTGAAGAAGTACACTGACTGCCTCTGCAGCACTCAAGGGCTTGGACTTAAGTTGGCGTGGTGGTGGTGGTGGCACTGAGCCCAATGGAGCGGGGGTGCTGCTCCCAGCTTGGTCCCCATCAGATCCCGCTGCTGCTGCAGGCGTACTTTTTTTTTTTACTCCCAAAAAATGTGGCGGGCGGCATACCAGTCTCCTTGGTAACTTGCTTCTTCTGCTCCTTACTGGAAACTTTCTTGCTAGAGGAGCTACGGGGAACTTTTTTTGGGGCCATCTTCTTCAGAGCAGGTCAGAACAGCAGGCCGCAGTTGCACGAGTTGCAGAGTTGTCTGTGGCCAGACGTGACATTGCGTGACGCTATGCTGCACACACACACCGCTGCAGGACTTCTTCATGGCACTGGTGGTTCTCTTGAGTCTTGTGCACCTAAAAGCAATGGAAGACAGAGGAACATCAGTTCAGTTATACACCCCAAAAAAAATCGAAAAACACAGAAAAATCAGCACAATCCCATGCCCTCCATGATGTTTACATTCAAGACACTCCACAGAAATACTAGGCACATGCACCACTCACTAGCCCTGGTGAAAAGGCCACAACATCAGCCCAAAAAAAACGAAAATCACAGAAAAATCAGCACAATCCCAAGCCCTCCATGATGTTTAAATTCAAGACACCCCACAGAAAGACTAGGCCTATGCACCACTCAGTACCCCTGGGCATAAAGGTTGAAAGCTAGGCAAAATGGTTGCAGACCTAAGAACACTGCCTGCATTCAAAATGGCCACCTTCCTCCCAGCACATGGCCAGGGCCTGTAGCAGCACTCAAAATGGCCCCCAGCCACATGGCCTGTCCCCATGAACACCCCAAAAAATCGAAAAACACAGAAAAATCAGCACAATCCCATGCCATCCAGGCCCTCCATGATGTTTAAATTCAAGACACCCCACAGAAAGACTAGGCACATGCACCACTCACCAGCCCTGGTGAAAAGGCCACAACAACAGCCCAAAAAAAAGAAAATCACAGAAAAATCAGCACAATCCCAAGCCCTCCATGATGTTTAAATTCAAGACACCCCACAGAAAGACTAGGCCTATGCACCACTCAGTACCCCTGGGCATAAAGGTTGAAAGCTAAGCAAAATGGTTGCAGACCTAAGAACACTGCCTGCATTCAAAATGGCCCCCTCCCTCCCAGCACATGGCCAGGGCCTGTAGCAGCACTCTAAATGGCCCCCAGCCACATGGCCTGTCCTCATGAACACCCCAAAAAATCGAAAAAACACAGAAAAATCAGCACAATCCCATGCCATCCAGGCCCTCCATGATGTTTAAATACCAGACACCCCACAGATAGACTAGGCACATGCACCACTCACTAGCCCTGGTGAAAAGGCCACAACAACAGCCCAAAAAAAACGAAAATCATACAAAAATCAGAACAATCCCAAGCCCTCCATGATGTTCAAATTCAAGACACCCCACAGAAAGACTAGGCCTATGCACCACCCAGTACCCCTGGGCATGAAGGTTAAAAGCTAGGCAAAATGGTTGCAGACCTAAGAACACTGCCTGCATTCAAAATGGCCCCCTCCCTCCCAGCACATGGCCAGGGTCTGTTGCAGCACTCAAAATGGCCCCCAGCCACATGGCCTGTCCCCATGAACACCCTTAAAAAATCGAAAAACCAGAGAAAAATCAGCACAATCCCATGCCATCCATGCCCTCCATGATGTTTAAATTCAAGACACCCCACAGAAAGACTAGGCACATGCACCACTCACTAGCTCTTGTGAAAAGGCCACAACAACAGCCCAAAAAAACGAAAATCACAGAAAAATCAGCACAATCCCAAGCCCTCATGATGTTTAAATTCAAGACACCCCACAGAAAGACTAGGCCTATGCACCACTCAGTACCCCTGGGCATAAAGGTTGAAAGCTAGGCAAAATGGTTGCAGACCTAAGAACACTGCCTGCATTCAAAATGGCCCCCTCCCTCCCAGCACATGGCCAGGGCCTGTAGCAGCACTCAAAATGGCCCCCAGCCACATGGCCTGTCCCCATGAACACCCCAAAAAATCGAAAAACACAGAAAAATCAGCACAATCCCATGCCATCCAGGCCCTCCATGATGTTTAAATTCAAGACACCCCACAGAAAGACTAGGCACATGCACCACTTACTAGCCCTGGTGAAAAGGCCACAACAACAGCCCCAAAAAAACGAAAATCATAGAAAAATCAGCACAATCCCAAGCCCTCCATGATGTTTAAATTCAAGACACCCCACAGAAAGACTAGGACTATGCACCACTCAGTACCCCTGGGTATAAAGGTTGAAAGCTAGGCAAAATGGTTGCAGACCTAAGAACACTGCCTGCATTCAAAATGGCCCCCTCCCTCCCAGCACATGGCCAGGGCCTGTAGCAGCAGTCAAAATGGCCCCAGCCACATGGCCTGTCCCCATGAACACCCCAAAAAATCGAAAAACACAGAAAAATCAGCACAATCCCATGCCATGATGTTTAAATTCAAGACACCCCACAGAAAGACTAGGCACATGCACCACTCACTAGCCATTGTGAAAAGGCCACAACAACAGCCCAAAAAAACGAAAATCACAGAAAAATCAGCACAATCCCAAGCCCACCATGATGTTTAAATTCAAGACACCCCACAGAAAGACTAGGCCTATGCACCACTCAGTACCCCTGGGCATAAAGGTTGAAAGCTAGGCAAAATGGTTGCAGACCTAAGAACACTGCCTGTATTCAAAATGGCCCCCTCCCTCCCAGCACATGGCCAGGGCCTGTATCAGCACTCAAAATGGCCCCCAGCCACATGGCCCGTCCCCATGAACACCCCCAAAAATCGAAAAACACAGAAAAATCAGCACAATCCCATGTCATCCAGGCCCTCCATGATGTTTAAATTCAAGACACCCCACAGAAAGACTAGGCACATGGACCACTCACTAGCCCTGGTGAAAAGGCCACAACAACAGCCCAAGAAAACGAAAATCACAGAAAAATCAGCACAATCCCAAGCCCTCCATGATGTTTAAATTCAAGACACCCCACAGAAAGACTAGGCCTATGCACCACTCAGTACCCCTGGGCATAAAGGTTGAAAGCTAGGCAAAATGGTTGCAGACCTAAGAACACTGCCTGCATTCAAAATGGCCACCTCCCTCCCAGCACATGGCCAGGGCCTGTAGCAGCACTCAAAATGGCCCCCAGCCTCATGGCCTGTCCCCATGAACACCCCAAAAAATCGAAAAACACAGAAAAATCAGCACAATCCCATGCCATCCAGGCCCTCCATGATGTTTAAATTCAAGACACCCCACAGAAAGACTAGGCAAATGCACCACTCACTAGCCCTGGTGAAAAGGCCACAACAACAGCCCCAAAAAAATGAAAATCATAGAAAAATCAGCACAATCCGAAGCCCTCCATGATGTTCAAGTTCAAGACACCCCACAGAAAGACTAGGCCTATGCACCACTCAGTACCCCTGGGCATGAAGGTTAAAAGCTAGGCAAATGGTTGCAGACCTAAGAACACTGCCTGCATTCAAAATGGCCCCCTCCCTCCCAGCACATGGCCAGGGCCTGTTGCAGCACTCAAAATGGCCCCCAGCCACATGGCCTGTCCCCATGAACACCCCAATAAATCGAAAAACACAGAAAAATCAGCACAATCCCATGCCATCCAGGCCCTCCATGATGTTTAAATTCAAGACACCCCACAGAAAGACTAGGCACATGCACCACTCACTAGCTCTTGTGAAAAGGCCACAACAACAGCCCAAAAAAACGAAAATCACAGAAAAATCAGCACAATCCCAAGCCCTCCATGATTTTTAAATTCAAGACACCCCACAGAAAGACTAGGCCTATGCACCACTCAGTACCCCTGGGCATAAAGGTTGAAAGCTAGGCAAAATGGTTGCAGACCTAAGAACACTGCCTGCATTCAAAATGGCCCCCTCCCTCCCAGCACATGGCCAGGGCCTGTAGCAGCACTCAAAATGGCCCCCAGCCACATGGCCTGTCCCCATGAACACCCCAAAAAATCGAAAAACACAGAAAAATCAGCACAATCCCATGCCATCCAGGCCCTCAATGATGTTTAAATTCAAGACACCCCACAGAAAGACTAGGCACATGCACCACTTACTAGCCCTGGTGAAAAGGCCACAACAACAGCCCCAAAAAAACGAAAATCATAGAAAAATCAGCACAATCCCAAGCCCTCCATGATGTTTAAATTCAAGACACCCCACAGAAAGACTAGGACTATGCACCACTCAGTACCCCTGGGTATAAAGGTTGAAAGCTAGGCAAAATGGTTGCAGACCTAAGAACACTGCCTGCATTCAAAATGGCCCCCTCCCTCCCAGCACATGGCCAGGGCCTGTAGCAGCAGTCAAAATGGCCCCCAGCCACATGGCCTGTCCCCATGAACACCCCAAAAAATCGAAAAACACAGAAAAATCAGCACAATTCCATGCCATCCAGGACCTCCTTGATGTTTAAATTCAAGACACCCCACAGAAAGACTAGGCACATGCACCACTCACTAGCCATTGTGAAAAGGCCACAACAACAGCCCAAAAAAACGAAAATCACAGAAAAATCAGCACAATCCCAAGCCCTCCATGATGTTTAAATTCAAGACACCCCACAGAAAGACTAGGCCTATGCACCACTCAGTACCCCTGGGCATAAAGGTTGAAAGCTAGGCAAAATGGTTGCAGACCTAAGAACACTGCCTGTATTCAAAATGGCCCCCTCCCTCCCAGCACATGGCCAGGGCCTGTAGCAGCACTCAAAATGGCCCCCAGCCACATGGCCCGTCCCCACGAACACCCCCAAAAATCGAAAAACACAGAAAAATCAGCACAATCCTATGTCATCCAGGCCCTCCATGATGTTTAAATTCAAGACACCCCACAGAAAGACTAGGCACATGCACCACTCACTAGCCCTGGTGAAAAGGCCACAACAACAGCCCAAGAAAACGAAAATCACAGAAAAATCAGCACAATCCCAAGCCCTCCATGATGTTTAAATTCAAGACACCCCACAGAAAGACTAGGCATATGCACCACTCAGTACCCCTGGGCATAAAGGTTGAAAGCTAGGCAAAATGGTTGCAGACCTAAGAACACTGCCTGCATGCAAAATGGCCACCTCCCTCCCAGCACATGGCCAGGGCCTGTAGCAGCACTCAAAATGGCCCCCAGCCTCATGGCCTGTCCCCATGAACACCCCAAAAAATCGAAAAACACAGAAAAATCAGCACAATCCCATGCCATCCAGGCCCTCAATGATGTTTAAATTCAAGACACCCCACAGAAAGACTAGGCAAATGCACCACTCACTTGCCCTGGTGAAAAGGCCACAACAACAGCCCAAAAAAACATGAAAATCATAGAAAAATCAGCACAATCCCAAGCCCTCCATGATGTTCAAGTTCAAGACACCCCACAAAAAGACTAGGCCTATGCACCACTCAGTACCCCTGGGCATAAAGGTTGAAAGCTAGGCAAAATGGTTGCAGACCTAAGAACACTGCCTGCATTCAAAATGGCCCCTCCCTCCCAGCACATGGCCAGGGCCTGTTGCAGCACTCAAAATGGCCCCCAGCCACATGGCCTGTCCCCATGAACACCCCAAAAAATCGAAAAACACAGAAAAATCAGGACAATCCCATGCCATCCAGGCCCTCCATGATGTTTAAATTCAAGACACCCCACAGAAAGACTAGGCACATGCACCACTCACTAGCTCTTGTAAAAAGGCCACAACAACAGCCCAAAAAAACGAAAATCACAGAAAAATCAGCACAATCCCAAGCCCTCCATGATGTTTAAATTCAAGACACCCCACAGAAAGACTAGGCCTATGCACCACTCAGTACCCCTGGGCATAAAGGTTGAAAGCTAGGCAAAATGGTTGCAGACCTAAGAACACTGCCTGCATTCAAAATGCCCCCCTCCCTCCCAGCACATGGCCAGGGCCTGTAGAAGCACTCAAAATGGCCCCCAGCCACATGGCCTGTCCCCATGAACAACCCAAAAAATCGAAAAACACAGAAAAATCAGCACAATCCCATGCCATCCAGGCCCTCCATGATGTTTAAATTCAAGACACCCCACAGAAAGACTAGGCACATGCACCACTCACTAGCCCTGGTGAAAAGGCCACAACAACAGCCCAAAAAAAACGAAAATCATAGAAAAATCAGCACAATCTCAAGCCCTCCATGATGTTTAAATTCAAGACACCCCACAGAAAGACTAGGCCTATGCACCACTCAGTACCCCTGGGCATTAAGGTTGAAAGCTAGGCAAAATGGTTGCAGACCTAAGAACACTGCCTGCATTCAAAATGGCCCCCTCCCTCCCAGCACATGGCCAGGGCCTGTAGCAGCAGTCAAAATGGCCCCCAGCCACATGGCCTGTCCCCATGAACACCCCATAAAATCGAAAAACACAGAAAAATCAGCACAATTCCATGCCATCCAGGCCCTCCTTGATGTTTAAATTCAAGACACCCCACAGAAAGACTAGGCACATGCACCACTCACTAGCCATTGTGAAAAGGCCACAACAACAGCCCAAAAAAACGAAAATCACAGAAAAATCAGCACAATCCCAAGCCCTCCATGATGTTTAAATTCAAGACACCCCACAGAAAGACTAGGCCTATGCACCACTCAGTACCCCTGGGCATAAAGGTTGAAAGCTAGGCAAAATGGTTGCAGACCTAAGAACACTGCCTGTATTCAAAATGGCCCCCTCCCTCCCAGCACATGGCCAGGGCCTGTAGCAGCACTCAAAATGGCCCCCAGCCACATGGCCCGTCCCCACGAACACCCCCAAAAATCGAAAAACACAGAAAAATCAGCACAATCCTATGTCATCCAGGCCCTCCATGATGTTTAAATTCAAGACACCCCACAGAAAGACTAGGCACATGCACCACTCACTAGCCCTGGTGAAAAGGCCACAACAACAGCCCAAGAAAACGAAAATCACAGAAAAATCAGCACAATCCCAAGCCCTCCATGATGTTTAAATTCAAGACACCCCACAGAAAGACTAGGCATATGCACCACTCAGTACCCCTGGGCATAAAGGTTGAAAGCTAGGCAAAATGGTTGCAGACCTAAGAACACTGCCTGCATGCAAAATGGCCACCTCCCTCCCAGCACATGGCCAGGGCCTGTAGCAGCACTCAAAATGGCCCCCAGCCTCATGGCCTGTCCCCATGAACACCCCAAAAAATCGAAAAACACAGAAAAATCAGCACAATCCCATGCCATCCAGGCCCTCAATGATGTTTAAATTCAAGACACCCCACAGAAAGACTAGGCAAATGCACCACTCACTTGCCCTGGTGAAAAGGCCACAACAACAGCCCAAAAAAACATGAAAATCATAGAAAAATCAGCACAATCCCAAGCCCTCCATGATGTTCAAGTTCAAGACACCCCACAAAAAGACTAGGCCTATGCACCACTCAGTACCCCTGGGCATAAAGGTTGAAAGCTAGGCAAAATGGTTGCAGACCTAAGAACACTGCCTGCATTCAAAATGGCCCCTCCCTCCCAGCACATGGCCAGGGCCTGTTGCAGCACTCAAAATGGCCCCCAGCCACATGGCCTGTCCCCATGAACACCCCAAAAAATCGAAAAACACAGAAAAATCAGGACAATCCCATGCCATCCAGGCCCTCCATGATGTTTAAATTCAAGACACCCCACAGAAAGACTAGGCACATGCACCACTCACTAGCTCTTGTAAAAAGGCCACAACAACAGCCCAAAAAAACGAAAATCACAGAAAAATCAGCACAATCCCAAGCCCTCCATGATGTTTAAATTCAAGACACCCCACAGAAAGACTAGGCCTATGCACCACTCAGTACCCCTGGGCATAAAGGTTGAAAGCTAGGCAAAATGGTTGCAGACCTAAGAACACTGCCTGCATTCAAAATGCCCCCCTCCCTCCCAGCACATGGCCAGGGCCTGTAGAAGCACTCAAAATGGCCCCCAGCCACATGGCCTGTCCCCATGAACAACCCAAAAAATCGAAAAACACAGAAAAATCAGCACAATCCCATGCCATCCAGGCCCTCCATGATGTTTAAATTCAAGACACCCCACAGAAAGACTAGGCACATGCACCACTCACTAGCCCTGGTGAAAAGGCCACAACAACAGCCCAAAAAAACGAAAATCACAGAAAAATCAGCACAATCCCAAGCCCTCCATGATGTTTAAATTCAAGACACCCCACAGAAAGACTAGGCCTATGCACCACTCAGTACCCCTGGGCATAAAGGTTGAAAGCTAGGCAAAATGGTTGCAGACCTAAGAACACTGCCTGAATTCAAAATTGCCCCCTCCCTCCCAGCACATGGCCAGGGCCTGTAGCAGGACTCAAAATGGCCCCCAGCCACATGGCCTGTCCCCATGAACACCCCAAAAAATCGAAAAACACAGAAAAATCAGCACAATCCCATGCCATCCAGGCCCTCCATGATGTTTAAATTCAAGACACCCCACAGAAAGACTAGGCACATGCACCACTCACTAGCCCTTGTGAAAAGGCCACAACAACAGCCCAAAAAAACGAAAATCACAGAAAAATCAGCACAATCCCAAGCCCTCCATGATGTATAAATTCAAGACACCCCACAGAAAGACTAGGCCTATGGACCACTCAGTACCCCTGGGCATAAAGGTTGAAAGCTAGGCAAAACGGTTGCAGACCTAAGAACACTGCCTGCATTCAAAATGGCCCTCTCCCTCCCAGCACATGGCCAGGGTCTGTAGCAGCACTCAAAATGGCCCCCAGCCACATGGCCTGTCCCCACGAACACCCCAAAAAATCGAAAAACACAGAAAAATCAGCACAATCCCATGCCATCCAGGCCCTCCATGATGTTTAAATTCAAGACACCCCACTGAAAGACTAGGCACATGCACCACTCACTAGCCCTGGTGAAAAGGCCACAACAACAGCCCAAAAAAAACGAAAATCATAGAAAAATCAGCACAATCTCAAGCCCTCCATGATGTTTAAATTCAAGACACCCCACAGAAAGACTAGGCCTATGCACCACTCAGTACCCCTGGGCATTAAGGTTGAAAGCTAGGCAAAATGGTTGCAGACCTAAGAACACTGCCTGCATTCAAAATGGCCCCCTCCCTCCCAGCACATGGCCAGGGCCTGTAGCAGCAGTCAAAATGGCCCCCAGCCACATGGCCTGTCCCCATGAACACCCCATAAAATCGAAAAACACAGAAAAATCAGCACAATCCCATGCCATCCAGGCCCTCCATTATGTTCAAATTCAAGACACCCCACAGAAAGACTAAGCACATGCACCACTCACTAGCCCTTGTGAAAAGGCCACAACAACAGCCCAAAAAAACGAAAATCACAGAAAAATCAGCACAAGCACAATCCCATGGGTATACAACTGTTACAACGAAGTTTTTACCACGCACTACCATTACAACGCAGGTATTACCACGCATACCATTACAACGCATTGTGCTGGGGGGCGCTCTAGGATAGGGAATAAGTATAATTTTATATCCAACACCTTCCCTAGTGTCCACGGGGACTGGAGTTGGAATATAAAATTATACTTACAACTATCCAGCACCTGTAAGCGCTATGCGTTGTAACGGTATGCGTTGTAAATACCGCGTTGTAATGGTATGCTTGGTAAAAGTATGCGTTATAACGTCATACATCCATCCCATGCCATCCAGGCCCTCCATGATGTTTAAATTCAAGACACCCCACAGAAAGACTAGGCACATGCACCACTTACTAGCCCTGGTGAAAAGGCCACAACAACAGCCCCAAAAAAACGAAAATCATAGAAAAATAAGCACAATCCCAAGCCCTCCATGATGTTTAAATTCAAGACACCCCACAGAAAGACTAGGACTATGCACCACTCAGTACCCCTGGGTATAAAGGTTGAAAGCTAGGCAAAATGGTTGCAGACCTAAGAACACTGCCTGCATTCAAAATGGCCCCCTCCCTCCCAGCACATGGCCAGGGCCTGTAGCAGCAGTCAAAATGGCCCCCAGCCACATGGCCTGTCCCCATGAACACCCCAAAAAATCGAAAAACACAGAAAAATCAGCACAATTCCATGCCATCCAGGCCCTCCTTGATGTTTAAATTCAAGACACCCCACAGAAAGACTAGGCACATGCACCACTCACTAGCCATTGTGAAAAGGCCACAACAACAGCCCAAAAAAACGAAAATCACAGAAAAATCAGCACAATCCCAAGCCCTCCATGATGTTTAAATTCAAGACACCCCACAGAAAGACTAGGCCTATGCACCACTCAGTACCCCTGGGCATAAAGGTTGAAAGCTAGGCAAAATGGTTGCAGACCTAAGAACACTGCCTGTATTCAAAATGGCCCCCTCCCTCCCAGCACATGGCCAGGGCCTGTAGCAGCACTCAAAATGGCCCCCAGCCACATGGCCCGTCCCCACGAACACCCCCAAAAATCGAAAAACACAGAAAAATCAGCACAATCCTATGTCATCCAGGCCCTCCATGATGTTTAAATTCAAGACACCCCACAGAAAGACTAGGCACATGCACCACTCACTAGCCCTGGTGAAAAGGCCACAACAACAGCCCAAGAAAACGAAAATCACAGAAAAATCAGCACAATCCCAAGCCCTCCATGATGTTTAAATTCAAGACACCCCACAGAAAGACTAGGCATATGCACCACTCAGTACCCCTGGGCATAAAGGTTGAAAGCTAGGCAAAATGGTTGCAGACCTAAGAACACTGCCTGCATGCAAAATGGCCACCTCCCTCCCAGCACATGGCCAGGGCCTGTAGCAGCACTCAAAATGGCCCCCAGCCTCATGGCCTGTCCCCATGAACACCCCAAAAAATCGAAAAACACAGAAAAATCAGCACAATCCCATGCCATCCAGGCCCTCAATGATGTTTAAATTCAAGACACCCCACAGAAAGACTAGGCAAATGCACCACTCACTAGCCCTGGTGAAAAGGCCACAACAACAGCCCAAAAAAACATGAAAATCATAGAAAAATCAGCACAATCCCAAGCCCTCCATGATGTTCAAGTTCAAGACACCCCACAAAAAGACTAGGCCTATGCACCACTCAGTACCCCTGGGCATAAAGGTTGAAAGCTAGGCAAAATGGTTGCAGACCTAAGAACACTGCCTGCATTCAAAATGGCCCCTCCCTCCCAGCACATGGCCAGGGCCTGTTGCAGCACTCAAAATGGCCCCCAGCCACATGGCCTGTCCCCATGAACACCCCAAAAAATCGAAAAACACAGAAAAATCAGGACAATCCCATGCCATCCAGGCCCTCCATGATGTTTAAATTCAAGACACCCCACAGAAAGACTAGGCACATGCACCACTCACTAGCTCTTGTAAAAAGGCCACAACAACAGCCCAAAAAAACGAAAATCACAGAAAAATCAGCACAATCCCAAGCCCTCCATGATGTTTAAATTCAAGACACCCCACAGAAAGACTAGGCCTATGCACCACTCAGTACCCCTGGGCATAAAGGTTGAAAGCTAGGCAAAATGGTTGCAGACCTAAGAACACTGCCTGCATTCAAAATGCCCCCCTCCCTCCCAGCACATGGCCAGGGCCTGTAGAAGCACTCAAAATGGCCCCCAGCCACATGGCCTGTCCCCATGAACAACCCAAAAAATCGAAAAACACAGAAAAATCAGCACAATCCCATGCCATCCAGGCCCTCCATGATGTTTAAATTCAAGACACCCCACAGAAAGACTAGGCACATGCACCACTCACTAGCCATTGTGAAAAGTCCACAACAACAGCCCAAAAAAACGAAAATCACAGAAAAATCAGCACAATCCCAAGCCCTCCATGATGTTTAAATTCAAGACACCCCACAGAAAGACTAGGCCTATGCACCACTCAGTACCCCTGGGCATAAAGGTTGAAAGCTAGGCAAAATGGTTGCAGACCTAAGAACACTGCCTGTATTCAAAATGGCCCCCTCCCTCCCAGCACATGGCCAGGGCCTGTAGCAGCACTCAAAATGGCCCCCAGCCACATGGCCCGTCCCCACGAACACCCCCAAAAATCGAAAAACACAGAAAAATCAGCACAATCCTATGTCATCCAGGCCCTCCATGATGTTTAAATTCAAGACACCCCACAGAAAGACTAGGCACATGCACCACTCACTAGCCCTGGTGAAAAGGCCACAACAACAGCCCAAGAAAACGAAAATCACAGAAAAATCAGCACAATCCCAAGCCCTCCATGATGTTTAAATTCAAGACACCCCACAGAAAGACTAGGCATATGCACCACTCAGCACCCCTGGGCATAAAGGTTGAAAGCTAGGCAAAATGGTTGCAGACCTAAGAACACTGCCTGCATGCAAAATGGCCACCTCCCTCCCAGCACATGGCCAGGGCCTGTAGCAGCACTCAAAATGGCCCCCAGCCTCATGGCCTGTCCCCATGAACACCCCAAAAAATCGAAAAACACAGAAAAATCAGCACAATCCCATGCCATCCAGGCCCTCAATGATGTTTAAATTCAAGACACCCCACAGAAAGACTAGGCAAATGCACCACTCACTAGCCCTGGTGAAAAGGCCACAACAACAGCCCAAAAAAACATGAAAATCATAGAAAAATCAGCACAATCCCAAGCCCTCCATGATGTTCAAGTTCAAGACACCCCACAAAAAGACTAGGCCTATGCACCACTCAGTACCCCTGGGCATAAAGGTTGAAAGCTAGGCAAAATGGTTGCAGACCTAAGAACACTGCCTGCATTCAAAATGGCCCCTCCCTCCCAGCACATGGCCAGGGCCTGTTGCAGCACTCAAAATGGCCCCCAGCCACATGGCCTGTCCCCATGAACACCCCAAAAAATCGAAAAACACAGAAAAATCAGGACAATCCCATGCCATCCAGGCCCTCCATGATGTTTAAATTCAAGACACCCCACAGAAAGACTAGGCACATGCACCACTCACTAGCTCTTGTAAAAAGGCCACAACAACAGCCCAAAAAAACGAAAATCACAGAAAAATCAGCACAATCCCAAGCCCTCCATGATGTTTAAATTCAAGACACCCCACAGAAAGACTAGGCCTATGCACCACTCAGTACCCCTGGGCATAAAGGTTGAAAGCTAGGCAAAATGGTTGCAGACCTAAGAACACTGCCTGCATTCAAAATGCCCCCCTCCCTCCCAGCACATGGCCAGGGCCTGTAGCAGCACTCAAAATGGCCCCCAGCCACATGGCCTGTCCCCATGAACAACCCAAAAAATCGAAAAACACAGAAAAATCAGCACAATCCCATGCCATCCAGGCCCTCCATGATGTTTAAATTCAAGACACCCCACAGAAAGACTAGGCACATGCACCACTCACTAGCCCTGGTGAAAAGGCCACAACAACAGCCCAAAAAAACGAAAATCACAGAAAAATCAGCACAATCCCAAGCCCTCCATGATGTTTAAATTCAAGACACCCCACAGAAAGACTAGGCCTATGCACCACTCAGTACCCCTGGGCATAAAGGTTGAAAGCTAGGCAAAATGGTTGCAGACCTAAGAACACTGCCTGAATTCAAAATTGCCCCCTCCCTCCCAGCACATGGCCAGGGCCTGTAGCAGGACTCAAAATGGCCCCCAGCCACATGGCCTGTCCCCATGAACACCCCAAAAAATCGAAAAACACAGAAAAATCAGCACAATCCCATGCCATCCAGGCCCTCCATGATGTTTAAATTCAAGACACCCCACAGAAAGACTAGGCACATGCACCACTCACTAGCCCTTGTGAAAAGGCCACAACAACAGCCCAAAAAAACGAAAATCACAGAAAAATCAGCACAATCCCAAGCCCTCCATGATGTATAAATTCAAGACACCCCACAGAAAGACTAGGCCTATGGACCACTCAGTACCCCTGGGCATAAAGGTTGAAAGCTAGGCAAAACGGTTGCAGACCTAAGAACACTGCCTGCATTCAAAATGGCCCTCTCCCTCCCAGCACATGGCCAGGGTCTGTAGCAGCACTCAAAATGGCCCCCAGCCACATGGCCTGTCCCCACGAACACCCCAAAAAATCGAAAAACACAGAAAAATCAGCACAATCCCATGCCATCCAGGCCCTCCATGATGTTTAAATTCAAGACACCCCACTGAAAGACTAGGCACATGCACCACTCACTAGCCCTGGTGAAAAGGCCACAACAACAGCCCAAAAAAAACGAAAATCATAGAAAAATCAGCACAATCTCAAGCCCTCCATGATGTTTAAATTCAAGACACCCCACAGAAAGACTAGGCCTATGCACCACTCAGTACCCCTGGGCATTAAGGTTGAAAGCTAGGCAAAATGGTTGCAGACCTAAGAACACTGCCTGCATTCAAAATGGCCCCCTCCCTCCCAGCACATGGCCAGGGCCTGTAGCAGCAGTCAAAATGGCCCCCAGCCACATGGCCTGTCCCCATGAACACCCCATAAAATCGAAAAACACAGAAAAATCAGCACAATCCCATGCCATCCAGGCCCTCCATTATGTTCAAATTCAAGACACCCCACAGAAAGACTAAGCACATGCACCACTCACTAGCCCTTGTGAAAAGGCCACAACAACAGCCCAAAAAAACGAAAATCACAGAAAAATCAGCACAAGCACAATCCCATGGGTATACAACTGTTACAACGAAGTTTTTACCACGCACTACCATTACAACGCAGGTATTACCACGCATACCATTACAACGCATTGTGCTGGGGGGCGCTCTAGGATAGGGAATAAGTATAATTTTATATCCAACACCTTCCCTAGTGTCCACGGGGACTGGAGTTGGAATATAAAATTATACTTACAACTATCCAGCACCTGTAAGCGCTATGCGTTGTAACGGTATGCGTTGTAAATACCGCGTTGTAATGGTATGCTTGGTAAAAGTATGCGTTATAACGTCATACATCCATCCCATGCCATCCAGGCCCTCCATGATGTTTAAATTCAAGACACCCCACAGAAAGACTAGGCCTATGCACCACTCAGTACCCCTGGGCATAAAGGTTGAAAGCTAGGCAAAATGGTTGCAGACCTAAGAACACTGCCTGCATTCAAAATGGCCCCCTCCCTCCCAGCACATGGCCAGGGCCTGTAGCAGCACTCAAAATTGCCCCCAGCCACATGGCCTGTCCCCATGAACACCCCAAAAAATCGAAAAACACAGAAAAATCAGCACAATCCCATGGCATCCAGGCCCTCCATGATGTTTAAATTCAAGACACACCACAGAAAGACTAGGCACATGCACCACTCACTAGCCCTTGTGAAAAGGCCACAACAACAGCCCAAAAAAACGAAAATCACAGAAAAATCAGCACAATCCCAAGCCATCCAGGCCCTCAATGATATTTTTTTTAAAGAGACCCCACAGAAAGACTCAGTCCACCCACCACTGAGTACCCCTGGGCAAAAGGCCCCAACAACAGCCCAAAAATCGAAAATGACAACATTGTAGTTGCAGCAACTGTAATGCCCCAAACAAACTTACTTGTGAAATTTCTAATCCAAAAGTGATCCAAAGAAAGTCAAAAAGGCCTCAAATCCAAATATCCAGCAGCATCCACAAAAAGTAATCCTTCCAGCTCCAGATCTAAATGAAAAGTGACCTGGAGATGGACAACGCACTGGGAGGAGCCTGCTGGACAGGAACAGGAAGTTGGAGACTGTGGGGCACTTCCTTCCTCCCACCCCCCCACCCCAAAATAGACTCCTTGCAAAAAAAGTGCAGGGAAATGTCAACCTGAGGAGTTATTCAGATAAAAATCATCATTTTCAGAAAGTTTATGCTGCTTGCTGGTGGATTTCTTGTGCAGAATTGCAAATTTTGTATTTTCGCGAGTGCGAGATTGTTGCTGCTCGCCGCATGTACGAGTTCGCAATTGCGAACTCCCGCGATACGTGATCACGGCGTACTCGCGTTGACAAACTCTCGCTGTGCAAGGTGGCGAGCGTGATGACGTAATTGCGGTCGCCAAAATGACGCAGCACTCGCAAAATATCGAGAAAAACAACTCGCCAAACGCTGAATGACGGTAAGTGAATGCCGCGAGCCGCAAAATTGTATCACCAAGAAAAAAAAATCCGCTGCGTGCGAATTGGCGTATTTTCAGTAAATTCGAGAGCGTTCGCGGATTGCCAATTTTCCTGAAAATCCGCCAAATCCGCGAGCCGAACGGATTTTCCGCCCATGCTTATTCTCTTCCATTTTCAGTATGTTGCTGTGTCTCTTCCGGCATGCTCCCCAGGTCCAGCACCCCCATATTCAGTTATTAATTTGTTAAAGAATAAGTCGTCGGGCCCAAAGTTATTTTCCGAAGACCACAGCCGTAACTAACTGTGGTCGGGGTGTCGAATACCAAGGCTTGGTTCCACTTCATGCCTCTGTAATCCACAACCAAACACTCCTGCCTTTTTATGTCATTCTTGCAGGTTCCTGCTTTCTCTCTTTGACACTGTTTTTCCACCTTTCTCTTCCTCCTTCTTTTCCCCTTCTTTCTGTTTTCTCTCTTGCTTTGGATCAAAGTCTGTTGAGACAAAATAAGTGCCAGGCCCTAAAAGGGAGTGCCAGTAGACCCATATTTATTAGTCTCCTATATTTAACATTGAACAGGGCCTGCAGTTCCAGAGATTGCTTACAAAACAAAAGCTTAGCATGAGTTAACACTTCCTTCACCTGTTAACAGGTTCAGCACGTGAGGCAAAATTAAAGACCTGAACTGCACTGTGAAACAAACTTCGAACCGTTTAAAATAAAATTTTCAATGATCTTTGAAACTACTCCTCTATGGGCCAGATGTATCAAGCGTTTTCCCGTTCGCAAACGGGCCGATTCGCAGAATCAGCCCGTTTGCGAATGGGAAAAAGCCTGTTGGGATGTATCATCACAAAAGGCATACGCAAAATAGGGAATCACAATTTTTGCAATAAACTATTTTGCGAATGCATTTAGAGAATCGCAATTTGTGATTCTCTCAATGCAATGCAGAAAACGCTTTTTAAATTGCGACCCTGCTTTAAGGAATCGTAATTTACCACCAACTTCAAGTTGGTGTTAATTGCAAATCCTTAAAAAAATATCAAATTTTTGCATTTTCCCAAGTGCCATGTAGCACACATACATTTTTCCCTTAGGGCATATATGTGTGCCACAGCTGCCCTTATGCATATTTCATGGGTGCAACAGGTTGTCCTTTTGGCACCCTTGCACCCTTGAAATTTCATGCGCAATTTGCAAGTAGCTATTGGGTACTTGCAAATTGCGCCTGCAATTCCCATTCATTTCTATAGGCCCATAGAAAAAATGGGAAGTCATTCCTTATATGCAACTCCCAATTTTCGAGTCGCAATTAAGGTATGCATAGGATTCCAAATTTTATTTGCGAATCCTACATACATTGCATTTTACGAGTCCATAATAGCGGTAAAATTCGCTATTAGGGACTCACAAAATACAGTGTTAATACATTTGGCGCTATATTCTTTTACACAAATTAGCATGATATGAGGGAAATCATAATGCTGCATGAGTTACTGGAATGTATGCATTACTGAATGCATTTCTTATTTTGCCAAGACTTTCTTGTTTGAAGTGGATCTCTAATAAAGATTTTATATCACAACTTTTTGGAGTGGTCCTTCATGACAGCTCATCACCCTGATCGTTTTTTAGACCACATTGGGTCATGTAAAACACAGTGTTCCTGGAGAGCAAGAGCTTGTGCACCTATTGTTTGAGCCCTCCAGGCACTATGATTTTACAGAATTGGCCGCAGACACTTGTGTGGCCCCTCTTGTAATATGACTTGTGTTGGAGCGAGATGTGCACTGGTGTGATCACACAGGGGGGTTCCTCGTTTGCATGGAGGTGTGACCCCCATTAAGACAATGAAAATCTTTTTGTCAACACCTTGTTGCGGGTTTATCTAGGTTCCTGATCGATACTGCGACCTTATGCCCCTATTCGGCCATAAATACATTTATTCCCTATATTGGCATAACCGTTCAAGTGCGATTTTCAGAAAAGTCATCTCTGGCCTCACACGAACAGAGCCACATTCCAGCATAGTTCTCTGCCACTTCCTTTGCAACCAATTAGTGCAATGACAGAGCAGAAGTCACTATCTGATATTCCTAGATTAACACTCCGAGTTCTTCAACAAGATAAAAACTCAGCAAACCTGGAAATCCCCGCTTGCTGTGTTTTGATTAGTAATGGAACTCTAATGAGCAACTGATAACTATCACTTCCTAGTAACATCTTTAATTGACGTCTTATGTCCAGCAAACTTGCGTCAAACCCGGCACCTGTCAGGTATAAATATTACCAACGTTGCCTTAAGCGATAAGCTGTCGTGCTATTGTATGCTGTCGTGCACCCTGTTGTGCATCCCATTGCTGCTGCAGGCAGTACGCTGCTGCTGTTGTCCCTTGGTGGTGAAGCTACTGATACCATTATCGCTGCTAAAGCGCGAACGATGGTGCAGTACGCTTAGGAGCTGAACAGCCGTCCCTCTACGAAGAGCCCAGCAGATTCCAGCTGCCGCGGACGCTGTCCCCCCTCCTCCTCCCGACGCGCTGAAGAAGAGCCGCTGCCTTTCTCCTGCAGAGAAATCCAGCTCCAGTGTTTCCGGTCTGCCCTCGCGGTTGACTGGGATATCGAGTGCCCCCTGAAGGAAATACCAGACTTCCATCATTCTATTCAGAGGTATGGTGTTGACTAAACCCTTAGACGAGAATTCTTGAAGCAAACCTTGGCAAAACCAACTTAACTTAAAGCTACTTACTTACTCCCCTTCCACGTGTTAGGCTTAGGTCAGGCACACTGGGGTAGGCTTAGTTAGAAGCACCAGTTGAGTATTTTAGCCTAATGTATATATGACTGTATATATGTTTTATTACTTTTAAACCATTGTATGGCTAAGAAACCATATCGATGCTTTTACAGTTCTATTTCGCAATCCTTATCTTACTGTACGTACTTTTTATAATAACAAGTCTTGCAATTGTGGCAATACATTTCTCTTGTACGAGAAGAAAGACTGTTCAATAAATGTTAACCCTTTATTGACAAATGCCCGTCTCTCTATTCTCTACATCTTGTGAAAGTAAACTGCACTAAACTGACTGAGTGAAATACCTGTCTATTGTTTAACACGACCCTAGAGATTGACTCTTGATCTGAGGAGCAAAGTTGTCATGTTGCACGGTTGTTGGAAAGCTGAATCCCTTCTTGTCTGTGCCAGGGAAGCTGATCACTTCCCATGCAGAGAAGAAAGTTTCCAGTGACCTCTGAGCTAGTTGGTAACACACCCAATTAAGTTTAGCATAGTCAGTGGGGGCCTGGAATATACGCAGTTCCACGTCAATACTACTGTTTATGTTATTCCAATGCGCAGGGCCTAGTGGGAAACTAGGAACTACACTACATGGCGCCCAACGTTTGGTAAGGCGATAAACTAACGCAAGACGTTAGAGTAACTCAGTCGTGCATATTTCACACAGACCCCTTTCTCCCGTAAATACTCCAATAGACGTCTGGAGTGGGTGAAAGGTTAAAATCCGCCCGACCTTAGTAGGAAGAGATTCCTATGTAAAGCTCTGGTTTATTCAACGTTGAAGGATACAGTGTTCCAAAATATTGTGCACCTAATCTTTGTCTCCTTGGAGACCAACTCTGCAAACCTTGCATTTTAACAATGCCAGGAGAAAATAACGGAACCACTGGGGCCGCAGTAAATACAACTCAGCAGGATTCCGACGATATGGTACCGGGTGCAGTAATCATCCCGGCACATTTAAGAAGATCTATAACACGGACTGACACCTCAAGGTGGTACAGTAATCTTCGTGATAGAGGCTCACGAATATCGGCAGACAGAGGTATTCTATTCATGGATAAACTTTCCAGCGGTAAACGCTATAACAAAAGAGTTTCACTATTACAAAATAGAGAAACCCCCGGAAGAGTACGCTCCTTTCGAGGAGATTGAAATTCCACTTAAATTTCAAGAGCACCTGCTCTGGTTTAATGGCGCCCTAAAACACAATGATCACATTACCAGGCTCGGTCCACTAGGTAGACCAGGAGCAACGTGGCCGGTTCTAGCCAGCTACACACCACATCCGGACATTGCAAAAATGTCAAAAGAAGAACTCTTAGTTAACATAGGAGAGTTAACAAAAGCATATAGAGAGTTAGTAAAATTATTTAAAAATAATTCAAACACTCCTAAAAAGAGCTGGGATGGAAATAAACAATCCACTCCCAAGGAAAAAGTTTTCCAGTCCAGAGGAAGGTCTCCTCGACGGAGGGAAAGAACTCCGACTCGAGAACGCCAGTCTCCCCAGAGGGAGCCCTCTGAGAAAAGATATAACCTTAGAAATAGGGATAATCTGAAAAAACCTGATAGATATCAAAGTATTGATACACGTCCCTCTCGATCTTTTCCACAGAATTCGGAAAGAAGAGGACGGTCAGACCCAGGAGAGCACACCAAGTCCAAAGACAAGGAACCTGCTCAAAATAAGAAATCTCAATTTCAGAAAAAGAAGGTAGTCAGTATTAGAGTAATCAACCATGCCGAGGATACTGAGGACACAGTTGAAAAACGGGGAGTGGGCATTGACAATGTTGGACAGTGCAGCAGAAATCAGTATAGCGCGCAAGATCTTGATGAGTCATCTGGAGACAGTGGACACGAATGAATACATTCAGGTTGAAACTGCTGACACCAGACTTAGCGAGCCCCATAAAATATACGAAATAACATTGCGTATAGAGGGTGATAAGACTAGGAAAATAAGAGGTCTATTTTGGGATAAGCTCTCAAAAGGCTATGATATTCTGTTAGCTGAAAAAGATTGGCCCCCAGAGTTTGTCAGGGAGTGCCTTTGTGGCGAAGAAGTGATTATGCCTGCCTTCTCGAATCACATTCCGATTCACAAAAAATATGCATATGCAAGGAAATGGGCAGTAGCCCAGGCACCTGCATTATATAAAAATCATGTAGGATGGGATGAGGACTCTCCTCCCCACAAAATCCAATTAAAAAGTGAACCAACTGCCCAACGGCAGTATCCCATAAAGCAAGAAGCTAAAAAACAAGTCAGGGAGATCTTAGATCAACTTGAATACCAGGGGGTGATTGAAACATGCACCTCTCAAATGAACAATCCTTTGTTTCCTGTCTCCAAGCCAGACAATTCATATCGTCTAGTTTTGGACTACAGACATCTTAATACATGTTGCAAAACTTTTGCAGTACAAAACTCGCATAGTGCAGCCCTAATGAATAACATAGTTAGGAAAAAATACAAAACAACATTAGACATATCTAATGGTTTCTTTTGTCAAAACATTCCACCGGAAAGCAGATATTTGACCGCTTTCTCTGCATTTGGGTCGCAGAAAAAATTCTGTCGACTCCCACAGGGGTTCAAGAACAGCCCAGGACTATTCTCAGCTAGGATAACAGAGTTACTACAAATATATGATGATGAGGCATTATCTTACGTAGATGATATCTATCTCACAGACGACGACTTGGATACTCACTTGAAAAGAGTGAACACCATTATACTTGGGTTCGCAGCAGAGGGTTACAAATTCAACTTTAAAAAGTCTCGAATTGCCCATCTGACGGTACTATTTTTAGGGTACGAATTATCAAGTGAAGGGAAAAGCCTAGCGGACAACTTCTTAGAGAAGTGCGCTGTACTCCAAGCTCCAAAAACGCTGAAGAATTTACAATCCATACTAGGTTTTCTGAATTTCGGAAGAACATACATTCTAAATTACGCAGAGAGGGTTAAACCTCTCTACGACCTAATAAAACCTGATTTTAAACAAATCAATTAGACTCAAAAACACACAGAAATTTTGAGATCACTGCAAACAGACATGTTAGCAAAAACAAAATTAGATACACGTGACAACACGATCGATCTTGTAATCCGAGTCATCCCAGGAAGATGCGGATTCACGTACCTAACCTCTAATGAGGGAGAAAAGGTACCAATTTCAATTAAATCTCACTTGTACACACAAGCAGAAAAAACATTCAGTCCCACAGAAAGAACTGTGAAAGCAGTGCAAATCGCATTAGCAAATGAACGAGAACTAGCACACGGCAAACGGATTAATATCCTTACAGCAGAATCCGCCTTCGAAGCGCTATTCAGCCCAGTAAACCTGCCTACAGTGTCACTGGATCCGAAATGGATAGTGTGTAGATTCTCTAGGAGCGGAAGACGTGAAATACTATTTCGCCCCGCAATTCAAAGAACTGAATGATTTAGAATATGAAGAAGAATATCCTCTGCCAATCGAAATTCTGCCTCTCCCACAATACGCATGTATAATCTATACAGATAGTTTTGTACAGCATTTCAACGTAGAGAGAAAATCCTACAATGCAGCATGTGCGATCATTAAAGGTCATTGGCTGTGCGGTAAATTCAGACCGAAAGTAACAAAAACTGAATCTGTAAGAAACTGTTCGGTTCAGAGAACTGAAATCAGATCTTTAAAGATGGCGCTCGAAAATGCAGAACGTGAATTCCCGACACTTATCGTGTGCGATTCTCATTTTTGCATCAACTCTTACAATAACAAACTGCAGAGTTGGATCGAAAACGACTACAAAGATGACACAGGTGCCACAATAAAGCATAAATTGCTCTGGGAACAGGTAGCTCTTTTACACAAAGAACTACAAAAGACTCACGTGATTCACGCACAGAGTCTTCAACGTGATGGCGTTCACGTTGCAGGGAATTCATTGGCTAATACAGCCACAGCGGAAGCAACTAAACCGGCTTCCGTAGCCACAAAAAAGCGTACAGATAAATACATAGACGGGGAAACCATGCTGGCAGTAAAAACGACTGTAAAAGGTGACTGTGCAGCACTACCCGTGAACTATCCACTCAATTATGTATACGTAATCGATGCAAACTCCGTTCCTTTTGCTCGAATCCCTGGAGTGGGGGACAGAGTAATTCCAAACAGGAGCAGGAGGGGCTTCCTCTTACTGGAAGCACACATGGGGTTGGGTCTGAGACACCAAACCATCAAGGTTTCTCTGAAAGAATTACAATCAGAGTACTGGTGGCCAGGAATGAGTATAGATATTCAATGTTTTGCTCAAAATTGTGAAAACTGCAACAGAGATCGCAGTAATGAACAGGCCAGTGTAGTTTCAGGATCCCTGCTAGACAGCATAAGGCGGTCTATCTGCGCAATCAAAGAAGAGAAGCGCGTCCAATTGTACACAGTTAAGGCTAAACACACTTAAATAATGTGGCCTCCAGCGCTCGGCTGACGCTAGAATGGTTATAAAAGATTTGCGAGTCTTTATTGGCACATACGCAATTACCACGTTCCATTCTGACCAGGGTCCTGCTTTCAGCTCTCGAGCTTATAAGGAGGCCATGGCCAGCATGGGAATTGGGTTGCGGTATTCTTGTTCGTCGCACCCCGAAGGGAATAGTGTGGTAGAAAGAAAAAACCGTGACATAAAGCAATCTATAACAGCAAAGGTATTAGGTTCAGGCGCTGGGTGGGTCAAACATTTAATAAGTGTCCAGACTAGTCTTAACAACATGCCAAGAAATTCTCTAAAAGGTTTCAGCCCATACGAACTATTGTTCGGAATTAGAATGCGTATTCAGGACCTCGATAGTCGGATGTCAGTGGTACAAGAAAAAACAACAAACTTTGACATCAAAGATCGTTTGGCTGTTTTACAGGAACTGAATGAAACAAGAAAATCCTTAAGCAACATAAAGTTAAAGCAACAGCCAAGTACCACTGACGAGGCACCACCAGCAACAGCCCCAGCAAGGCCTGTCTGGATTCCAAAGATTGGGGATTTATCAGAGAAAAGATCGCGGTTAAGAAGGAATTTGGGCCTTCTTACAGAAAAGCAGTACCTGTCTTGGCAGTCACCGGAACAAGATCAGTTGTGCTACCGCCCCTTGCTGGTAAAAAGGAGAACAGAGTTGTGTCCATCGACCTGGTAAAACCACAAGCATGTGGCCTATAATCAACAGTAGGCCCAGTGGACTCCCAAGAAACAACAGAATACCCAAACTTGCAACAATCCAAGAGGTTCAAACTGAAAGACTAATCACATTCGATCAGCCTACAGTGCAAAATGAAGGACTATGCAATAATGCCATGGAACTCGTGCCTCTTGAGACACAGATTGAATCAGTTCGTCAAGAAACAACACCAGTCTACAATGATGTGGCATCAGAAAGTGCTACCGAGAGACAGATTGAAAGAACAATCCCATCAATTGACAGAACTGCCTCTGGTTATTTCATCAACTTCGACAACTTCTCTGAAGATCAAAACGACCCCGAAATGATGCCAGAAACAAAAAAGTATTCTAAAGAAAATACAACAGGACTCCTTCAACAAATCAAAGAACTATATCTGGATTCACCGTTGATTGAGCATTGGATTATCTCAGGGGTATTCATACTCCTACTATGCCTAATTTTAGTTTTAATTTTAGGAAAGTTTATTACAATTGAATGGACACAGCAAGTCAGAACATCAACCTAGTCCTGAAACCACACAGATCATCCCACGTGAAGAAAAGAGAACTGTCAACAGTAAATGTCACAGCAATTCCAATACCTGGTGGGGTAGTATGGGAGAAAACAGACTATGAGATATATGGTCCGGTCGAAATCCTGAAGTATCCTCATCAACTAAAAGTTTCCTTAAGTGACTTTGTAAAACCTAGTACATTCTCTGATGATTGGGACTTTAACAGTATTAATGACATGATGTCTGATTTAGTAATGTCAGCTAGATTCACAGAACATATTATTTACAAGGTTCATCTAGTTATGAGCAGTTATTCTGTTACACACACTATGGTGATCATTATTTGCATAAATCTGCACAGCCTAGAAATGTTTTTATGTATAATCAATGGGAACATTGTTCTACACCACCTAAAAGCAGTTCTAAAGCATTTTTTGAGAAATTCAAATACTTCCCAGAGTTTAACACCAGTAATGCAGAAACGTTTTATTACAAACTGTTAGATAAAACAGGAATGAAAACAATGCTGACAAATTCTAAATTGATATATTCAGAAGCATTTTATGACAAAATGATGACATTTGGTTTTGATTATTGGAAAACTAATATTGAAACGAAAACAATTTGGGGTACAAAATATTGGCAGGTACAGGGCATTGAAGCACTATTTAGAACCTGCATGATACCGGAACAAATGTTGTTTTTAAATGACACAATACACCAAACATCCTGTCTTGGCCTAGCTAAGATCAAAGACCTTAAAACACCGTCTATACCAAAGCCAATACCTGAAAATACAACTACAGATATTGAGTTAGACGTGTCACAAATTTTACATTTTAACAGATCACATCCTGATTGGAAAAAGTGGTTAATCTGGCCTACAGACACAAACAGCTGTCAAGATAGATTCCTGAATAAAACACAGGGGTTAAAAATTACCAGATTAGACTTGAGATACTCCCAGAGACAACATCCAGGGATAATAACAACATACAGTGTAGGGAAACTCTGCCTTGAATGGCTAACAACATCCACACTGGCTGAAATTAAGCGACACTTGTCTTTACTAGAAGATGGTGCTGATTTGCGCGATTTTATTCTTGGACCACGCAAACAGCGTCAAAAGCGTTTCATAGCGACCAGCATCTATGCTGCTTACAACGAGGCTTGGAAAGTCAAACAAATTGAAACTGCTGAAAAAATACGAGAAATTGATCATATTAATTTGGAAAAATCACTTTCTGTGGTAGACAATGGGTTAATGACTCTGTCTTCCAGAATATATTCGTTGGACAATATTGTATCCTCTGCCTTTGATGTGATAGATAGAGACTTGCTAATGTTACAACATGGCCAATCTCAATTACTTTCTATTATAGAATTAGGCTGGACGCTGCAAAATCTTCGTTCAGGCTATGTGCCTTGCCGTTTAATCAACACAACGTCATTATTTTCCATTTTTAACCTTACTGATAAACAGATCAGTTTGGCACAGAAAGGAGCAGACTATACAATCCTGAGCATCGAAAAACTTGAGAGATTACCATTGACAATGTCAGAGAGTCCTGTCATTGAATGGATAATACACGGAATTATCACAATTCCAATAACAACTTTCCGATTTAAAAAGTGCATTGAGTACATACCTGCTGGCCAGTATGAACAATTGGGTAAAGGATATGTAAAATCTGAATGGAAATTACCATACACACATTCTTGCTATAGTGACAGCGACAAAAATGTATTTCTTAGTGGTGAGAACTGTAAACATTCACTAAGCGGTATACTTTTGTGTCAAGGTATTAATTTACACGGAGCATGTGATGGAAATTCAAACAACCTTTCATGCCACCAGCTAGTCACACCTGCAACTCAGATAGAGCCCTTCTTTATGCAACTTTCAAACGGGAGTTACATTCTTAGAACGGATCACAGATGTTGTGGCCTTGTGCCAGGGAAAAGTTATCTAGTAAGAGTAACATCCATGGTCAAATGCTGTATGCAAGCATTGTTCCCGAGTGGGCCTGCAGACACAGTGACTCCCATCTGGCCTCGTCTGAATCTCTATTCTATACGAATTGATACATTAAGCAAAATGAAATCTGTACTTTTACAGACAACAGTGCCTATAACGTCATCAAAAGAGACGTATGATCTTCTAGTTGCAAGGACAGCTACTGAAGTTCATGACCTTTTATCAACAAATTGCCCCGTGCATTTCGTAGAAATGTTGAGCCAACTCCTTGACATGTCTAGTGCCACAAGCATCCCAGGCATATTTAAGACAGTCTTTACGGGACTGCTAACACCTTTTCAGGCAATTTTGGGAATCGTTCCTAATTTTGTACACTCTGTTTTTGGCGGCATACCATTATTTTTGGGACTCGTCGCAGGGATTTTATTTTTGACCCTCCTGATTCATTATGGCAAGCCGAAACTCAGACATAGCTCCCATGGGAATGGAAGAGACAATCCTAGCAATGCGCTACCGGGACAGGATAACTAACGTCCTTGGATTGGCCAGGCTGAGAGATCTAAACATGACCTGGTTCCTTTCATTCAGACCTATATGGCAGAACTGTATCTTACCGGTACTAAGATGTATGCTTTGCGGAGATGAGTTCGTGTTGGACATCTGTCTTTCACTTCCATCAGCAGTACCAATAGACGTCGATACTTTGCTCAGTCCAATAACGGCTCACGCATTGTGTTGTCCCCAGCGGCTACCAATCCTGATGACGGCATTCGTTGAGACATCTGTACTACGACTAGGTGGTAACAGTGGAGCGAGTGACAAAAGCAACATCACCCAGGTACGACCATCTGTGAGCATTGCTGCTCCCGACTATGATGACAGCAATCATTCTCACACCTGCCAAGTTACAGCACTATCAAATTTGGTTGAACTGTCACCTGATTTTGTAGACCAATTCTTTGAGAGCCTGTCTGATATGATGTTCTCACCCGTACAGAAACAATAACTTTGGAGAAGCTTTCCGACACACACCGTTCCCATGAACTCTGAATTCGGCCTTCAGTTTTGATCAACAAAAACTGCCAAAAGCTTTGGAACTCTATTTTTCCCCGTTCAAGTAATAATTCTTTTGAATTGGACATTTTTAATATTTACCTTTTTTTTGGCACAAACAATTCTTTGCTTAACGTAAAAACTATTCTTAGAGAACAGAAGCTTCAAACTTCTATTTCTAAAATCACATCTAGAGACATAACAAACTTACATCAGCCTCTAGCACATTTACTGCAATGCATTTATATGTGATGATTTATCTCGCCCTTCTTCTGTCAGAGATACTTCATGTGTAAT
This sequence comes from Lissotriton vulgaris, assembly GCF_964263255.1. Lineage (NCBI taxonomy): Eukaryota > Metazoa > Chordata > Amphibia > Caudata > Salamandridae > Lissotriton > Lissotriton vulgaris. The sequence continues at coordinate 5,107 of NW_028241341.1, read as the reverse complement.
TCTTTTTGCATAATCGTTCATTGATTTCATATGCAATAATTTTTGAATGATTTCTATGCTTCAAAAACGTTCAGTACCTAAATTTCACGTATTACAATATACGCCTATTTCGAATGCATTTATGTATTTTGGGGTGGGCAATGTTACACATGCATCTAATTGCTCTAGTTTTAGTAATTTGATGGACATGAAAACGTGGAGTGGGTGTTGCGTGTTTATCTAGGTTCCTGATCGATACTGCGACCTTATGCCCCTATTCGGCCATAAATACATTTATTCCCTATATTGGCATAACCGTTCAAGTGCGATTTTCAGAAAAGTCATCTCTGGCCTCACACGAACAGAGCCACATTCCAGCATAGTTCTCTGCCACTTCCTTTGCAACCAATTAGTGCAATGACAGAGCAGAAGTCACTATCTGATAGTCCTAGATTAACACTCCGAGTTCTTCAACAAGATAAAAACTCAGCAAACCTGGAAATCCGCGCTTGCTGTGTTTTGATTAGTAATGGAACTCTAATGAGCAACTGATAACTATCACTTCCTAGTGACATCTTTAATTGACGTCTTATGTCCAGCAAACTTGCGTCAAACCCGGCACCTGTCAGGTATAAATATTACCAACGTTGCCTTAAGCAATAAGCTGTCGTGCTGTTGTATGCTGTTGTGCACCCTGTTGTGCATCCCATTGCTGCTGCAGGCAGTACGCTGCTGCTGCTGTCCCTTGGTGGTGAAGCTACTGATACCATTATCGCTGCTAAAGCGCGAACGATGGTGCAGTACGCTTAGGAGCTGAACAGCCGTCCCTCTACGAAGAGCCCAGCAGATTCCAGCTGCCGCGGACGCTATCCCCCCTCCTCCTCCCGACGCGCTGAAGAAGAGCCGCTGCCTTTCTCCTGCAGAGAAATCCAGCTCCAGCGTTTTCGGTCTGCCCTCGCGGGTGACTGGGATATCGAGTGCCCCCTGAAGGAAATACCAGACTTCCATCATTCTATTCAGAGGTATGGTGTTGACTAAACCCTTAGACGAGAATTCTTGAAGCAAACCTTGGCAAAACCAACTTAACTTAAAGCTACTTACTTACTCCCCTTCCACGTGTTAGGCTTAGGTCAGGCACACTGGGGTAGGCTTAGTTAGAAGCACCAGTTGAGTATTTTAGCCTAATGTATATATGACTGTATATATGTTTTATTACTTTTAAACCATTGTATGGCTAAGAAACCATATCAATGCTTTTACAGTTCTATTTCGCAATCCTTATCTTACTGTACGTACTTTTTATAATAACAAGTCTTGCAATTGTGGCAATACATTTCTCTTGTACGAGAAGAAAGACTGTTCAATAAATGTTAACCCTTTATTGACAAACGCCCGTCTCTCTATTCTCTACATCTCGTGAAAGTAAACTGCACTAAACTGACTGAGTGAAATACCTGTCTATTGTTTCACACGACCCTAGAGATTGACTCTTGATCTGAGGAGCAAAGTTGTCATATTGCACGGTTGTTGGAAAGCTGAATCCCTTCTTGTCTGTGCCAGGGAAGCTGATCACTTCCCATGCAGAGAAGAAAGTTTCCAGTGACCTCTGAGCTAGTTGGTAACACACCCAATTAAGTTTAGCATAGTCAGTGGAGGCCTGGAATATACGCAGTTCCACGTCAATACTACTGTTTATGTTATTCCAATGCGCAGGGCCTAGTGGGAAACTAGGAACTACACTACAACCTGTGCTGTATTGCAAATGTTGGCAAAATGGCAAAGAATCTGTCAGGAGGTACACTGACCTTGTGCTCCTTAGAAGGTAGCACACAGTCAGTGCACCCCCTGAGGTGCCCCTTTGGAGTGGGGAACAGGGGTTTAAGGGTCCCCCACACATCCCCCTGCTGTCAGGTGCAATCACTTATAGCAGCTGCCACTGGGGGACCTCAGCACCCTGAAACTCGAGCTGGGCCCCATTTGCAGTGAATGGCAGACCAGCAGTCGAATCGGCCTGTCTGCCTTTCACTAACCAATGCTTCACAGTGCAGCTCACGTTCATGCCTACACTGCAAAGAGTGCATTTGCTGTTATAGGGCTCACTGCCCCAGTCTGCACTAGGTGTGCCCTCTCTGTAATTTAGCCCCAACCCTCTTGTCCATCTTTACCCTCAGCCATCGGTCCTCCTACATCACGTAGTGCTTCCAAGTGGACTTCTGGTGGTGTATGTAGTTTAGAAGCAACAATGTAGTTTAGAAGCAACAATTACATTATGTAAAACACTGAGGCTAATATACTGACACAGGAAGGTCCACACGAACACCAATAAACTGACACATTGACACAGGAGCATCAACAAAGGGGCGTTAACACTGTTACTGGGCACTGCCACATTAATTAATTGATAATTAATTGTGGGTTTGTAATGCGCTAGAATGGACTCCCGAAGGAGTATCTCTGCGCAGTAGACCGCTGGGGAACCCGTCCTGGCTTTCCCTGTGAGAGGGTCCCTACTGTGTATCTCCAAGGTGAAACCAGGCATCCCCAGTGTATGTGGGGGGCCGTTGGGGAGATGAGGCAAGCTAATGCCCAGAGATGCCGAGTGTGATCCCTGGTTAGAGTAGGCACCGAGGTGAGAATTATTGAGTCCGCTGACCCTGGTCCACAACCCTGCCGGGTTAGGAATTGAACCCTGGTCCCTGCCGTCCTCTGCTCTCGGGTCTGCCGCCTCTAACCAGTGAGCCACACCACACCACACCACAGGCGCACCAACAGTGACATGGGTATATTTACATGGATACAGCGACAAAGGAGCACTGCCACTAGGACACTAACAAGAGGACACTGGCATAGGGACACTGGCAAATTGAAACTCACTATAGACTTGGAGCCCGCAGTGGTGGGCTCTACCGGCCATTGAAGGCCTGCTCCAGTGTTCTTTAACAAGGGAGCGGGCCTTTAGTGTCCAGTAAAGCCCACTACAGAGGGCTCTAAGGCTATTAAAACATTCTGTCATAGGGGACAGAATGTTCTAATTAGTAAAAACAGACACCTCATGGAGGTGTATCTGATTCTTCACCAATGGGGCTATACGTTTGGCTAATATGGAAGCAAAGATTTTATAATCAGTGTTGAGCAGCGCTAGCGGGCGATAAGAGCCCAGGGATACAGGGTCTTTGCCTAACTTTAAAAGAGAGATCAACAGTGCCTCATTTTGCATAGGTGTAAGGATTGAGTCCTCTATTGCTGCTTTGTACACCCGTAGCAGCTCCGGGATCAATATGTCCGAGTACGCTTTATAAAATTCCACGAGCAGCTCGTCTGGACCCGTAGATTTACCTTTCAAAAAGGAGAAAGTATTGTCTCTGATTTCCTCCGGGCGAAGAGGACCATTGAGTTCCTCTCGTTGTTGTTGTGTCAATTGCGGTAGTGTTATGTCAGCGAGAAAGGCCTGTATATCCGCGGCTGCGGAGTGCAAGTGAGACTTGTACATTTTGGTATAGTGTTCTACAAAGGCTTTATGTATGTCACTCTGCGTATGTACGGTGGCGCCTTGTGTAGTGCTTATAGATGTAACAGGTGTGGTCACTGCATCTTGTCATATCAGCCATGACAGCAGTTTACTCGGTTTATCTCCCATATGATGTGTCCGCAACGAGTGTGTTGCATAGTTTAAGTGATGTAGTCATTCTAACAGCCGGAAATGTTCATCTCTATCCTGCACTAGGGGCTCTGCGGAGCCCTGTATCTCCTCACCTTTTGAAGCAGTTGGCTTTCGAGTGTTGTTAGTTCGTTCTCCAGTTGCCTTCGCATACCTGCCTGTGCACCTAAACAATCACCTCTGAACACAACTTTGAATGCATCCCATTCAATCTGAGGCGTTGTGGCTGTATCTACATTTTCCTCTAAGTAGTGTGTGATATTGGCTAATAGGTTACGAAACCGTGTATCTAATAGGACATCAGGTTGAAGTCGACAGACGGGGATCAGTGGCCTGGTATGTTCCCAATCTACTTCTAGTATGTGTGGGTTATGATTCAAATGTGCCCTACCCATATAATATATAGCAGAGACATGTGGAAGCAGCTTCTCCGATAGCATGTTATGGTCCAACCGCACATGTAGTCCATGAGTGACAAAATAGTAGAAGTTTAGTTTATCATGGGGATTGCAATGTCTCCATAATTCTCTCAAACGCCATTGCGGTGCCCAATTATTCAGCGCCTTCATAGCATTGTGTGTACTCGTGCCTGGAAGGGGTGAAAAGGAGCGATCTAGAGAGACATCGAATACACTATTGTAATCTTCCCTGTAGGTGAGAAGCCTGATGAGAAGAGGCTGTGGATTCGAGCCTGTGGGAGGGGGTCTCGCTGGGACTCTGTGTGCGCGTTCTATTATGAAGTGTGATGAGAGAGTTCCCTCATTTTTTATGTAAGGGTATATACCCAGGCAGACTTACAGTACACGAGGCTGGTTATCTAGAAAAACATATTATATAAACATCAATAATAAAATTAGTGCAATGGACTGAAATGATATCAAAAAGGTAATTTTTAATTCTGATATAAAAATGAATAAATACATATAGCTTTGTATACACAATATACACGATAAAAACTCTTGATTCTTTGTGTGACCTTTCTTAAACACATATTAAGAAGTCATAGCAACATAATAAAAAAGGCTTTTTCCTTATTTTTAAATCTCTGGTTATGGAGAATGGGGCTGTGTGTTACACATAACAAATAAGGAAAAAGCCTTTTTTATTATGTTGCTATGACTTCTTAATATGTGTTTAAGAAAGGTCACACAAAGAATCAAGAGTTTTTATCGTGTATATTGTGTATACAAAGCTATATGTATTTATTCATTTTTATATCAGAATTAAAAATTACCTTTTTGATATCATTTCAGTCCATTGCACTAATTTTATTATTGATGTTTATATAATATGTTTTTCTAGATAGCCAGCCTCTTGTACTGTAAGTCTGCCTTGGTATATACCCTTACATAAAAATTGTTTTCCCTGACCCAGGAGTCCTATCCATATCAGAGGGTCCTTGATACCTACAAGAGAGAGTTCCCTCAGGCAGCAGATCGCGGAGCCAGTTTTCCAGGTATACGGTATCTT
>NW_028241340.1:0-63239 GCF_964263255.1 Lissotriton vulgaris | reverse complement strand
TTTGTTCTGAAAAAAAGAGCCATGATGCAGTCAACACTGCCCGCATCATAGCACTTCCATTTTTTATTATCTTCCCCTCACCCTGTCTCTGTATCTTCTTCCTGTTGATGAGATCTCTGCCCTACAAGCAACCTTCTTCTTTGGTCGATCAATCTTGTCATAGCTTAAGAGGGAGTTAGTCATCAATTTACAATATCAATTAACAGTGTAATGCCTTTGGCCGTACAAAAAATCCAGGACTACTCAAGAAGGTTAATTTGATTTATTACACCTGCAGAGGAAAGAAAATATGCAAACACGCAGCTTTCACGTTGAAGGTTAAAAATTGAAATCCTAAAAGTTGAAGGCCTTTGGCCATGCTAACTTAGTAAAAATCAATGTGCACCCGACATTTAAATATATGCACCCGTGTGGTCACAATAATATTACGAAAATATGAACATACTTTAGGATGAATAAATCATGGTTACAGAAATATTATAGGTGAATTAGGGTTACACAATAAATCATTTGGGTAACTATAAGTGAGAACTACAATTTAAAAGTAAAATCTTTCAGCATCGATATACACATAGGTTTCTTAGCGTATTATTATGGAAGGTTTCAGAAATATAATTAAAGCTCCATTGCTTAGGACTTGTTAATAAACCAAAGACGTATATGAAGTGCAAATTGCACATTAGTTAGCATAATTTATGATGTACACGCTGGTGGAGGCAAAATTAACCTCCACTGTCAACTCACCCTTCCATTCCAGTTTCTTCTTCCCCTCCCACCCAGGCCTATTATGGATATCGAGACGGGGTCTCGATATTCACCCCCACCTAGGCGAGACCTATTGGCTTAGTCAATGCTTGTTAAATGTGATTAAAGGAAAAAATGATCTTCTGGTCCAAGGGAGTCAGTATAGCGTAAAATGTGTCAGATGCTGGAAAAAAACATCATGAACTGTAGGCCTTATCTGCATAATTATTAAAGGAAAAAACGATGTCTATAAAAATAGGTATGTTTGATTTTAACTAGTGTTTTCACTACGGTAACATTCTGCATTTATTTCTACTGACATGAGGGCTAATCATTTATATGCAAAAAGAATGCTTATTATATGAGTATAAGCTTGCTTTTGCATCCGATAGCATTAAAGTGAAATTGTAAATTTTTACAGATATAAGGATTATTCAGTTATTTAGAAGTAATGCCACAGACAGATTGCTGTACTTTAGTTTGCCTAAGGACTTCTCCATAACTATGAGGTTGAATGACACAGTGACTGGGAATGTCACTGTGGGAGAGAGTTACTCATTTTTCATGCAGTGCACCAACCATGGTTGCTCTGTTGTGGGGGATGTATGACGTTACAACGCATACATTCACAACGCATGCCATCACAACGCAACCATTACAACGCAGGTGCCATTACAACGCATGCCATTACAACACATGCCATTACAACGCAGGTGTTATTGCAACGCATGCCATTACAATGTAAGTATAGGTAAGTATTTAATGTTATTATTATTTTTTAAATTTTAATTAAATTACAAAAATTGTTAATTAAATGATATTAATTAATTGTAATTTTTTTTTAAATCTATTTAAATTTAAAATACTAACTCTGTGGGTGTGTAATAGTAGGGTAAATGTTGGATAGTGTAGGGGTTAAAATTACTATTCTAACTCCAGGGGGGTGTAATAGTAGGGTAAGTGTAGGATAGTGTAGGGGTTAAAATTACTATTCTAACTCCAGGGGGTGTAATAGTAGTGTAAGTGTTGGATAGTGTAGGGATTAAAATTACTATTCTAACTCCAGGGGGGTGTAATAGTAGTGTAAATTTTGGATAGTGTAGGGGTTAAAATGTACTATTCTAACTCCAGGGGGGTGTAATAGTAGGGTAAGTGTTGGATAGTGTAGGGGTTAAATTTACTATTCTAACTCCAGGGGGGTGTAATAGTAGGGTAAGTGTTGGATAGTGTAGGGGTAAAAATTAGTATTCTAAAATAAATTTAATAAAACATTTTAAAATTAATTAAATAAGTTAAATCATAAAAAAATATTATATGTATTTAGAATGTTATCATTATTTTAAATAAATTAATTTGTAGAACAAAAAAGTTACATTCAAATTAAAAATATTAAAAAAAATTACATTTATTTTATAAAATTAAAAGAAATTAACATTAAATTAATATTATTAAAAATAAATACTTGCATATACTTACGTTCTAATGGCTTGCGTTGTAGTATCACCTGTGTTGTAATGGCATGCGTTGTAATGGCATGCGTTGTAATGGCACCTGCGTTATAATGGTTGCGTTGTGATGGTACTGCGTCGTAAAAGGTGCGTTCTAATGGTTGTTCCTCGTTGGGGGGGGAACAGTGCAGAGCTGTCACTCATCTAGACAGACTTGAGAAGGATCTCACACAATGAGTGTGTGCAATGCACTACAGCACACATGGAACGTGGGGATTTTTTTAAAAATTGAAAATATTTCCCCTTCTTAATGACTGCTTCTAGGATGTGTTCGTTTTTGATGCAAGGGTTGCTCTTGTCATCGAAGTACATCGAGATTATATCACAAGCTGTGGGCGTTTGCCCTGATCCTCTCAAGAGACACTCCAGAAACGCCCCCTTGATGCAAAAGAGCACATAATGCTTTTTGTGTTAGAAAGTAAATACCAATATTTTGCACTACATCGCTTTGCAACAGCAGAGTTAAGGAATAAAAATGGCTGAGATGTTTTGCAGCCAGAATATTCTATGTCTGGAGACTACAAGCCCCCCTGCCCCCTGGGACCAGCTGCAAAGGATGATAAAGTCACAAACGGATTACACCATACTTCTCTCTACTTGTACAATCCTTCCAGACTATGACCAGAAAGTTTGCATTGCTGCAGGACAGTTTTCTACTGATCGACCAGTGCAAAACCAACATTTACAATGACCTGCACAGACAAAAAGATTATATTTTCATTGAAGGATCAATACTAAAAAATCTTTTTTGCAGTGGTTGTTACAAATATTGGTGCAAAATTACATTGCATTGGTTCAATATTACATAATCTGATCCAGTGAGCCATGCCTCTCCACTAAAACATCCCTTAGGTTAATCTTGTCTCCCTCACTGTTCCAGTCCAGGTGTCATGGTCCTTAACGCTCAAATCCCTGATGCCATGCTTTGATTTTTGCAAATTATGATTCCTGTGCAGAAACAAATTATCTAGCTTCCTATTCCGTCCCATTCATCATATCATTAAAAATAACTCACTCGACCCACAAATTCACTCCCATTATCACTCCAAACCATTCTCGGCATTCCGAATCTGGGGAAGAACTCCTTGATAAGGGCTTTAGCTGTTGATATGGCACTATTGTCTTTCAGGGATATGCTTCTATCCATCTTGAAAAGGCACAAACAACAACGAGTACGTATTTCAGATTGTTGCACCTCTCCATGTGGATGAAATCTAGCTGCAAAACCTCGAACGGGTACGTAGGAGGAGCGAAATGACCAGCTGGAGTTGGGGTCCCCTACCAGGATTGTATTTCAGACACACCATACAGTTCTTGACTATATTCTCTGCATACTTAGGGATTCTGGTGTTCTGCCATACTGGAGCCAGTAACTTGCAAATTCCTTTCACACTGATGTGCGCCATTCCATGCGCAATTGTAACCACTGCAGGCACATACGCATCGGGTAGCAACCAACGCTGATGCTCCGACAATTCAACCCAACAACCATTCGCGTCCAGTTTACCCGTGCTTTCTCTCCATACCTTCAGTTCTCTCTCTGTAGCTTCAGCTTGGATGGACTTCACACTCTCAATCGTATCTTCACACATCCCAACGTCACCCACCCATCGTGCAGGGCCTGCAACATACATTCGACTCATTATATTCCTTGCGGTTTCTTTCGCAACCTCATCCGCAAACGCATTTCCACGACCAACATCATCTGTAATCTTTTTGTGTGCACTGCATTTCACAATCGCCACTTGCAACGGCAAAGTCAGTGACTCAAGAAGCTCATTCACCAACTGACCGTGCTGGATCTTAGCACCATGCGAAGTCAAGAAACCTCGTTCACGCCACAAACGTCCAAAACTATGGGCAACACCAAAGGCATACTGACTGTCAGTGTACACATTCACTCGTTTTCCTTTTGCCAACACACACGCTCTTGTTAATGCAATCAACTCTGCTGCTTGCACTGAGTTATGTGGGATACGTGCAGTTTCAACAATCGTATGCAAAGTCGTAACAGCATATGCCGTAGTCGTATCACCATTCGGCAACTTGAAACATGAACCATCAACCCGCAAAGTGCCATCACATTCTGCTAGGGGAGTGTCCCTAAGGTCTATTCTCCCTTTCGTTTCTTCCTCAGTTCTGAGGAAACAATCATGTGACTCTTCAACATTCTCTGTCTCGACTGGGATCGGCAACAACGTAGCTGGGTTTAATGTATTACACCTTTTGATATGCACATGACTCGCTAGGAGTGTCAATTCATAACCTGACAATCGAGCACTAGTTAAGTGCTGTGTCTTGGTTCTGTTTAACAAAGTGTCCACTGCATGCTGGACCATCACGGTTAATGTGTTATTCATTACTAACCCAGCAGACTGTCGAATAGAAACAGCTGCTGCGGCCGTGGCTCTTAAACAACTTGGCAGAGCTTTAGCTACCGGATCCAAAGTCGACGAGAAATACGCGCATGGACGTTGCTTGTCCCCAAAAGACTGTGTCAACACTGACAATGCATAACCTTCTTTCTCATGGATGTACAATGTAAAAGGCTTACTGTAGTCTGGGGTACCCAATACAGGAGCCGAACACAATGCATCACGCAATTCTGAAAAACTTTTCTGACACTCTTTAGACCATGGGATGGGATTCGGTGTATCTTTACAAGTTAATGCCACCAACGGTTTGGCCAATAAGGAAAAATTCGGTATCCATTGCCTACAATAGGATGTAATACCTAAGAAAGCACGCACTTCTCTCTGTGTTCTTGGCACACTCAACTTTGCGATTGCCTGAATTCTTTCTGGGGTCAGTTTCCTTCCCTCCTTCGATAAGAGGTGACCTAGGTAGGTCACTTCTTGTCGGCAATATTGCAGCTTCGAGAGAGACACCTTGTGATGCAAATCAGACAAATGACGCAACAACGACAAGGTGGCTTCTTTACAACCCTCCTCAGTATCTGCGGCAACTAACAAATCATCGACGTACTGAATAAGGGTAGCACCATCAGGGAAAACGATTGTATCAAGCTGTGTTTTCAAAGCCTGGCTGTATATTGATGGACTTTCGCAGTAGCCTTGAGGAGCGCGTTTGAAGCGGAAGCTTCGGCCTCCTAAACTGAAGCCAAAAATATCCCTGCTCTCCTCGGTAATTGGGATGCTGAAGAAAGCGTTCTTCAAGTCAATCACTGAGAACCAAGCCGCTGAAGCTGGAATCATAGTCAATAGGGCAGTTATATCAGGGACAACCGGAAACTGTTGCACAACGATCTTATTCACCTCTCTAAGATCAATCACGAACCTGTAAACAGGTGGCTGGGAAGGATCAGTGCGTTTCAGAACAGGCAGAACAGGACTGTTACAAACATTGAATTTCGTCTCTTTAATTACATCTTTATCAATCAGGTCATATATGATTGCTAACAATGCCTTTTCACCTTCGCTAGAGATTTTGTACTGGGGAATGCGCGGCATTCTAACATTAGCTTTCAATGTCACATCGTATGGTGATATTTCCAAAAGACGCACATCATTAGGACCAGTAGCCCAAAGAATATCCGGGAGAGAAGACAATTCTGTTGGGAGTTTATCCTTCGACAAATACATCGGAGAAACCACTTTCTTACCCAGTGTAAGTTGTACTCCCGAAGGAGAACAGTACAAAGTCGCATACAATCTTTTCAACAGATCCAATCCCAACAAATTTTCACCACAACCTGTCGTCAGAATGAGTGGTGCTTCCAATTCACAAGGTCCAATAGAAAGTGACATAGGACTAGAAATCGGGTTCCTAACCGGGGCGCCAGAAAAACCTACGGAAACATTCATTTCGCCAGACAAAGGTGCGCCAGGGAGTTTTGAGCGCATAATAGAACTCTTTGTAGCACCAGTATCCAACAGAAAAGGCTCTGACACACCTGATGTAATCACCTCATCATAAGGTCCACTCTGATCTATTGGAACTAAAAACAACTCCCTCTCTCTGTCCATGGCTGTCCTAGCAACCATTACCTATCATATTCTCATCTTCTGCATAGTAGCCATCAGCATAGTACTGAGCTGTTCTACCAGACGCGTTATTCTGCTGGTCAAAACTATTCATTGAATTCTGAGGCGGGAAGGAACATGCGTTCTAGGGAATATGTCCATGTCCCCTTCCTCTAGGGGCTTTTTGAACACCTCGATCTCTCGCACCAGAAGTACCATTCGTGCGCTGTAACAAAATCGGACAGCTACTCTTAAAATGACCCTCTTCTTTACAATACGCACACTGATTGGGTCCATACGGTAGACGCTGTTGAGAAGAATCGTTTCTTTGCGAGTTTCTCGAATATTGCTGAGGCTGCTGATAATCGCGCTGATTATTAGTGCGGGGTGTATACGCCTGTTGCATCAGAATTTTAGTTTTTAATTTTTTTGCCTTTTTATCCGCTTTCTCTAACTCATCTTTACGCCTATTTTCGTAGTACTGGGCTGTAGCTAAAATCTGTGCTGACGTGGAGACGGCCCAAGCACTCTCGGAATCCTTCAACTTAGCACACAACTCCTGAAGTAAATTATGTACAAATTTGTCGACGAACAATCTCTGGCCACCTTCGGTAGCCATATCCTGACCGCTATGATCTACGAAAGTCTCTTCAAATCGCGTGAAAAAGTCAGACATAGTCTCGTCCGTCTTCTGCTTACACGCAGACAACTTGTCCCAGTTGATACGTAATTCAGGCATTAGAGTCTTCATATAAGTTATTATTCTCCCAGGGAGCTCCGCAATTAAAGGTTCGGGTTTAGCACCACCAATTTGTCTGCTGTCTACAGCGGCAATGTTATCGCCTAACTCTTGATCGTGATCGGCGTGGCGAATCTTTGCCCATAAAGGCTGTGGAACCACGTTCCCAAACAATATGTCTATATCGGCTAAGTTCATAATGCATGAGCTTACAGTCTGTGATAACTCCTTATAATACCCTGCAGGGTTTTTACGGGGGTCAGATAATGTCTGTTTGAGAGCCAAAACTTCAGATCTCTTCCAAGGAACATGCACCCATACACGCTGAAAATGCGGCGGAATGGCTGGATTGGCATTTGCGTCCCCTTCCCTCCATACCGGCGGAACCTCTCCCATGGGATATTGTCGCACCTTTTTCCTACCGGGTGTGTCACACTCAAATAGTGATCGAGAAGTGCCCCCTTTACTCCGATACGACAGCAATGTTGCAACCGCTCTCTCAACATCGGCGCCCACGATCAAGCCCTCCGAGAACTCGAACCGCACACGGCATAATTCGGGCATATCGTGTTCCGGATCATTTCCCTCCAAATCTTCACAGAGAAATACACACATTTGCTCAAAAACATATCTTTGCTTCGATGCTTCCCATTGACGGAAGACTTCCACGACAGACTGTACATCATATCTCACAGTATCCACAACCCATTTACGTGCTAACCGATTCAGTAATTCTGTCTCTTGATAGTCAGGCAGTTGACTCCGTTCTATGCTAGGGGTCGTATTAGGAGACCCAAAGAAAGGTGAGAAAAGACCAGCAACAGTGTTGGCCATTCTCTGTCGAACAGAAGGAGAAACTGACGGAAGGACAGAAACACCAGGAAAGACGTGTCGAGGTAAAGCAGGGGTGAAGGCAGTAGCAGAGGTAGTATTAGGATAAGTAGTCGGAGCAGTAGGCGAAGTCGTAGGGAACATAGATTGAGTAGGTAGCAAAGGCGGCGGCCCTTGTGGGGGCTGCGCCGGAGGAGTAGGAACCAGCTGAAGAGGAGCTGGTGATTGCGGTAGAACATGTGGTCCAACAATGGGGGATTGCACAACCAAAGGTTGCTGAGGCGCTGTAGCATTCTGTGCATAAGGAGGTGGTGAACTCAGTAAATGAGACATTAAAGGATCTTTATCAAGTCTTTCCTCTGATTCTTGTCCTTTACGTGGCAAAACTGGGTAGCACTTATCTACCGCTAACTTCCTACTTCTAAGAATTTGTTCACTCTCTCGCTCTTCCTCATTATCTCGGAACGCAACGGCAGCTTGTACCATTGACATACCTCGTTTATTTTTCTTCGCTAATTTCATTTCTTTCTGTTTTGCTTCTTTGCGCCATAGGCGAAAAGAGTCAAACATTGCCGGCCGGGCTAAAATCTCTGTGTCAAAACTACCATATTGGGGCCATTTTAGAACACCATCGTTTCTGGTGTATCGGATCCATACTTCATTATATGTGATGGGGCCTACGCCGTGTTTCACATAGAGCTCATATGTTGGAGTTCCAATCGTAGGAACCGGACACGAATCCTCCAACCGGGAATCCCTATTACAACCAAGGCAAAACAAATTTCCAAGTCTGCTAAGACCAGGCATCTTTGCTCTCTAGTCTAGCTTCAAACTTCGAAGGATTATCGAATACGATAGTCTCGTGAATACACGAGTCCTTCGGTTTTGTTTGCAAGTTCCAAACAAAACCGTCCCGAAGGATACCCAAAAACTAAGAACCAAACTAAGGGCTGGGAGACGCTCCACTTATACTCAACTGAGGTATCGATGACATCACCAGAAGACTCGCCTAACGTTTCGCTCTACCAATCATCAAGGGTCGAAAACAGGGCGATAGTCAGTGCAGCAGTCCTTCGTAGCCGTCGGGACGCGGGGAACCTCGCAGCAAAGACCTTCGGACCATGTCGACATGCAGGGGTCGCTGAAGTGGTTGGCCTTCCTCCGAAATGTTCACACGAAGCTCCTCACGAACCTTTGGCTTGGACCGGTACCGCGGATACCGCCCCACGTTGGGCGCCAACTGGAGTACCAGGTTTTTATGGACCCGGCGGTGCCAGGGAATACACCTGAAAACTCCTGAGTCCTTCCTGTTTCAGACTACAGAAACACAGAGTCTTCTAGGTGAAGTCAAAGATCGTATTTATTGGCTGCAGCCAGTAACAGATATCCTAGAAGTACAACAGCATGAAGCGCATGTATGTTCTCAGGAGACTGCTCTCTTTTACGAAGCCAGCCTTCTTCTTTTATACAAAATAATGTGCTTTAGGCAAACATTCCTTATTTTACAGTTGACCATCCAAATATTTTTACTACAAAGGAAAAGCAAAGTCATGATGACAAGCCCACATTTCTGTTCGTCCAGCTCATAATTGATTACCCGGCAAGGCCCAGTATTTTCATCAGATATCGACGGACCCCCAATAAAATCGGGCACCTCCTCCTCGTAAAGCAAGTCATAAAGCAAGAAACAGGGACAGGTGTGTGTAAGATTAGGCATGGCTTGTATGCGATGCAAGGTTATTGACATGTTGTGCCTTGATTCTGATCTCGCTCGGCCACTGGGAAAAGAACTGCCCGAATAGGTTTGGCTTCAGGCAGTGGAGTTAGCTTGCCAAGGTCACAGCGGAGTCAGAAAAGGTGTACGTGTCCTTCAGGTCCGTTTCGGCCTTTAGTCATTGCCTTATGTGAGGGCAATCACAAAATGGCTGCCGATCACAAAATGGAACCCGTGGGTTTCGGACGAGAAATCCGATTTCAGGGTGGTTCCGTCACTCGAACATGACGGAAATGCTTGTGCATAGTATTCGAACCATTACCGGTCTGCTGATACCAAAATCGTCATGATACGACCATGTATCTGACACGGGTCCAGAATTTTCAGTACCACATTATGGGGGCATTTCTGTACTGTCTATTATAAACTCTCCATAGCAATCGTGCAGTTACTGAGTAGTGCAAAAACAGGCACCACCCTTCCTCGACCAGTGCTCTGATCGCCCCTTCATCAACCAGCCCCAAATCCTCTGGACAAACCTCTGGTGTCCAGAATGTGGGCGTGATTGTCATCCATGGCCCTTAAGAATGAGAGAAAGGTGGAGAAAGAACTAAACAGGGTAGGAAAAGGGAAGGAAGTGAAGGGAACAAGCACAACAAGCTGGGATAGAGTATTGGGAGTAAGTCTCAGGGAAAATCAGGAGAAGTATATATCATTCGGATGGGAAGAAAGGAGTAGAGTCAGAATGTAGTGATCTTTTGGTTAACGAATGGAGGACTAGAGGAATCAAGAGAAAGCATGAGAGAGAATAATAAATGAGGAAAGGAGATGCGAATAAGGCAGTTTATCATGCAAAATGTGCTGTAAAATGCACCTTTTTAAAAAAAAAAATCAAAACATTCTTTGGGTCGAGATCCACCCCCAGGACTACCTTTGCAGTGGTCAGGCTTCCTCATCTTAGTATAGGGGTTGCTATATGGCAAATTTCCAGGACATATTATGATTCCTGGCCACCACTCAATTTTTACATGGATCGCACGATTGCTTGATTGTGTTTCTGATCATGGTACATCATGCACTCTTCTCTGTTTTGCATTTTAGACCTATAATTGAGAACAACGCGAGGCCCAACGTACCCAACAGATATGTGTGATATTAATGATGACAGCAGGCGACAGAGATGGCCGACAGCAGGAGACCTTCTTCAGAGAAGCAACAAAGAAGACATCCAATATTCTTCAAGGACATCTGCAAAGTCTTTAAGCTTCAATATTCCACCAATTGTAAATCTCAATGCAGCTGTATAATGTGCATGTACATATTTATGTGATGTAATTTGGGTATTCCGTTTCGTTATCTGATTACAAACCACATGACATTAGGTAATTACAGCAAACCCATGAAATAAAGATGCAGATGCGCATAATGCTATTCATAGGAATACTGAGAGGGGAACAACAAACAAATTCCTGAGAATGCATCCACCACTCCTGGTGCAGACTCTGCTCTGGAATCAGTTTCACAAGCAGCACATTTGACATCTTGGCGGAGAGGAGAGGAGCGGATCATAGCAAATCTTTCAAAAGGTTGTATGACACTACAACGCGGGCTATTACCACGCGTGCCATTACAATGCTGTTTTTACAGCGCAAGTTGTTACAACGACTTCCACTGTAAGCGCTGGATAGAATAGTTTAATTTTCTATTCCAATTCCAGCCCACGTTACAGCAGGGAAGGTGTTGGAATAGAAAATTAAACTATTCCCTATCCAACAGCGCCCTCCAGCGCAAGTCGTTGTAACGACTAGCGTTGTGAAAGCAGCGTAGTAATGGCAGCGCGTGGTAATTCCCGCGTTGTAAAGGCTGCTCACCCTTTCAAAATGGGATGGGACACAGTAAAGTAAAGTGTTCAAACTTCAAACAAAGCCAGTCTTTGCACGCGTGATAACTGGAAGGAGCACAAGACATCTTCTCAGTAAGGATTACACAGTTGTTTTGGATTTGCTACCTTAAAATTACATAATTTAAACTAGAATTGGCCAACATAATTCCAGGAGGGCCAGATCTATAGCAGATTTTCTTGACATCCATGAAACTAGAACAGTTTATCTTAAATGGAACCTACATGTATTGTCAATGATTAGCCTGAAAACCTGCCATGATTTCGGTCGCAGTTTAACTATTCAATGAGGGCATTAGAAACACCTAAACTTACCTCCTCACCACATTAGGATAAATTAGAGGAATGAACTCTGTGAAAATCCCCATTTAGGTAGTGAGTGATAACAGCACACCAATATTCACTCTGCATCCCTCTAAATTGTAATAAGAAATATGTTTTCTAGCTGAGTCAGAGATATATATGTCAGTAAAATTATACACATACTTAACCAGAAAGTTACAGCAAACAATTCAGGAAAACAATTTTCAGTGTAAGTACTGGCAAAATACCTCCCATGCCTGCCAAGAAGACAGAAACCTGCAGGTGTTGTGTTCTTGTTGGAGTTTATCAAGACCAATTACCTTTAAATAAAGGCAACAAAGCTTTTACCTCAAGCTAATATTCAGCATTTGAATATGCGAAATACTAGTCAAGTCATTGAAAAACAAATTCGTTTAGTAAATACTAGTCAAAGAAACATATTTTTAGCTTCAAGACTGGTCAAATGCAATCCAAACCTTCGTGACCAGAGCAACCCCTGACACGTGTTTCAATCTCAGTGGATAAAGCCGAGGAGCAGAAACCAACAACTCACTAGCTCAGGGCGGAACGTAAAGCACTCAAAATAAGGTGGAAATTGTACGCAATAAAGTAATACATTATCCACTGACACCTGAGACTCGAGTGGAACACAGACATGTCAGCGGACAATTAGGGTGTAGTTGAAATATTATAGATATGTTTTATTTGGAAAATGATTCATCTTAGTTTGGCGCAACACAGAGCTCTTTCATTTGTTTTGCACAACACAACCAAACCCAAATCCCCATTGCCTTGCGTTGTTTTCCTGTTTTTCAACTTCGAGGTTTTTTTTTTTTGAATGCTCTTTTGTTTTTTGTTAAATGCTCTTTTGGTTTTTTTGTGTGGTGTGTGTCAAATAAATTGTAACCACATTGTTTTTTCTCTGACCTGTCATTCAAAGTTTATGAAAGTGAATTTGATTAACAATGCATATAAACTTTAGTCCTAAAATGGCATTGTAAAGTCATGTTCCCGGTTATCTTGATATGTAAATGCAAAATAATATCTCAATATATGTACTGGGGGTGAGTGTTTGACATTGTTCAACATTACATCCATCACTTGTTCTTTTTGCATTTGTCACCCCAAGTGGGACGGGTATGCCCAGACATGGGTCCCGTGCTCTCCATGCCATTGGATTCAGGCTATCTTGGCTGATAATAGGTGATACCCCGAAAGCGGTCCTAGGATGCTTGTTTCCGGTCCAGGAAGGTTGTAATCTAGCAGTTCAGAATGTACTGTTCCCACGGGGGCTGGGTCAAAACTGATTTGCATATGGCTGGGTCCAAACTGGAAAGTTGTGGTGAACAAAAATCCTAGATCTCTGTTCTGGGGGCAACTGTTTGACATTGTTCAGCATTCCATTCACCAATTGCTCTTTTTGCATTGCTTTCCAACCCAGCTGTCTAAGACCTCTGGGTTTGAGAGGTTTGAATTGTGCATGACAGTCTGGCAGTAGCGCGGTACCCGGCTAAACCAACATGCACACTTCAAACTGAAGTGGCCACTCCGGAATGCTGCCAATAAGCAGCAGTGATGCACTGTCCCTGCCCCACCGTCACGATCCGTTTGCTGGCAGAGAGTAAACAATAAAATGGTAATAACATGATTTTATCACCATTTTATTTTTCACACTTTCTGCGCAGCAGGGGGGGGCGCTCCTCTGCTCCTATGGAGGGACTGCTACTGCTGTAAGGCCTAATTCCAAATGTAATGCTTTGATCAATAATCCTTTTCTCATGGATGGTGCCCCTTTCTAAAATGTCCATAAACACCTTTTATCCCATTTACCGGCCAAAAAATGTACATTCAGCTCCCTATAAGAAAATAGATGACATTTTGCCTCTTACATTAATTCAATTATGTCCAATCTTTATTTACTCATATTGGTAAATACACTATAAATTCCCATGGTATAAGACATTATTTTGGTTATTTTTTTCGACATGCAGTACCTATGATAGGTTGCAACTAAAATGCATCACCAAGTAACAACATCTTTTTGCATTTTTTCCAAAATGACACCATTTAGATGCCATTTATGTTTTATAACTGCATTTTTTCTTCCAAATGCCATATTTTTATTATTTGTGCATATTAACTACAAGCTTAAGTGTTTTCAAAAATACTCAGATATACTTAAGCAGATGCGTTTCGACATCTTAGTAGCATCCAGTCAACTTTGTCAAAGGCGTAGCTCAAGTCAATGAAAGCAGCATGCGCTCAGGGACTTCTGGACGCCATATTTGTCCACCGTTACCGACAATGTCAAGGAGATATCCATCATAGGTACCTCTTTCCTACATCCTGATTGCTTGCCTGTAATTACATTGGTCGAGCAATCAGAATGCAGTTGTAAAAGTAGATGTTAAGCAATTAAGCAAATACCATAGAAACACTGCCCAGTAATGCAACAAGTCGACAGCTACTGGGAGCACTGATAGAAGTTTTTTTCATAAACCAGTATTAATAGGCTTCTTTTCCACATAGGTTAAATAACCAACATGTTCAATAAATATTCAAACAGATGTTTAACAACTGCACCTACGTCTGGTTCATCAGTGTAGTAGGTATGTGATCGAGAAGATTTTAATTAGACAATCATGTTCTTAATGATTCATGCACAGCAAAACCATCATTTTCAACTGGATTAAATGATATCATATGATCTACTATGTCACCTAAGATAGTACTCTGATTTCCATATCGTGTTTTTACATAGTTTATCTAGAGGTCAGAACTTTAAAGGACCAACTTTTTCACAGTTGTACTATTAGTTGTTTCCACCTCAATGCCCAAAAGGCTCTATAATCTTTTCATAATAAGTAGAGTTATCCCAACGCTTACTTTATGTATATTGGAAACAAAAGGTCTGGCCAACATACAATTAAAGCTGTCTGTAGCCATGATTAAAAATGGTGATGAAATACCAGTGCTAGTCAGAATCCCATTTTCTAATAGAC
Organism: Lissotriton vulgaris; assembly: GCF_964263255.1. Taxonomy (NCBI): domain Eukaryota; kingdom Metazoa; phylum Chordata; class Amphibia; order Caudata; family Salamandridae; genus Lissotriton; species Lissotriton vulgaris. The sequence continues at coordinate 48,515 of NW_028241340.1, read as the reverse complement.
TCATTTTATTATATACCTTTGAGGAAAGGTGGTCAGTGTTTCTCATTTTCTCTTCGCTTTTTAAGATAATTTTGTGAAAATGTGAGAAATTACCATTGGATCACTTGGAGATATGACAGCAGTTGTGATCAAAGTTGTTTCACTATTTCCTGATTAGCCACACTAGGGGGGATATTCTCAAGAACATGTGATAATCATCGCCAAAATAGGTTAACGCAATCTTTCATATCGCCGTCTATCACGGGAAAATAACTCTGTGTTAATGTCCTATTCACAAAACGGCGAAACATGCAATAGTTCCCCGATAACGCGTCAAATGTCTGCAATAAAAGTCCCTGGACGGCGATAAAAATCTAAACCCGAACGTGAAAAAAGTTGCGATGGGCACAACTGCAATAAAAAATCCAGCGAGAAGCAGCACCAGCCTGCAAGTCCCACAAGTCAGGCGGCCAAAATCACTATAAAAGCTGCAAATCAAACACACAAACAAGACCCAAACAAATGCGACGCACCATGGAGGTAGCCAGAGCAAGTACATAGGACAACCAGAACCCCAAAAGCCCCATGGAGGATCAGCCTGGGACCATCATTGGGCAGACACTGGCAGGAGTTGGGGGACCGGACACTGCACAACATGACCTGAGCCAACAGCAACAGGGTGAGTAACGGCCATGGACTGGGGGGTGGGGGGAGATGGGCACATTGGTACACAAGAATAGCACATCTGTGGACAAACCATGCCCAAGAGCCACAACCCCGACCAAGAGCCCAATTTACGCAAGTCTGCAACATCTCAGCACTGAATAAGCATAGATGTGGAAGGCACACCGCCTGAAAGGGATAAGCGGTACAAAAGGGGGTGGTGATGTACGGAGCATCTGAATCAATCAAACACTCACACCCAGTCAAAAGATCTGGGTTCAATCCATCACCGTTCTTTAGCCCACTCTGCCACCCCAGTTCAGACATGGCTATATGCAAATCAGTCTGACCCTGAGCCTCATGGGAACAGTCGAGCCGAACTGCCAAGCCATGTCTTTTATGGACCGGAAACAAGCATCCAGAGACGGGTTTTGGAATCGAAATGGAAAAGCCCTAGAATGGCTTAGTTCCTTCCTGTGCAATAGAATCCAGCCTGTACAGCTAGGAGCCTTCTCATTTAAACCCAAACATCTGAAATGCGGTGTCCCACAGGGAGCATCCCTCAGCCCCACACTGTTTAATGCCTAAACTGGGGTGGTGTGGAGTGCAAAAAAACGATGGATTTGGGCCCAGATCTCTGTACTGGGGTGAATGTATGACATTGTTCTGCATTCTGTCCATCAATTGTGGTTTTTGCATTTGTCACCCTGAAAGGGATAAGGGCCAAACAAATCTGAGCCAAATGGGCAACTCACCCACAATGCAGCACACACACATAAGATGCAGAGTACCCCAACATTGTCAACAATGTGGTACAAACTACAACACTTTCACAACAAAACAGAGGACACAACTGCTTCCACTTGTGTGCAGAAAATGGCCATTCGCATTTGGCATAGCAGGAAACTGTGAGATGACAATGTACAAGTACAAACTCACATCCCTAATGGTGTAGAAATGCCAAGTGTCCCGCTTCAAATAGGCGTCTCCTTATAAACAGTCACAATGTACATTGCCATGCAGTCTGGCAGTAAACTTGTACAATGCGTGAACATACATGTGAACACAATGTCAATCTGCATTTCGCCTTCACACTGCAGAGGGAGAATCAACACCTCCTGCAGAGCAGACCCAACAACTCAGCACTGATGATGAAGAGGACCTCCCCAACATCTACACCGACGCACTCCAACAGCTCAGGGACAGCTCCGGCACCCCACCTTCAGGAGCAGGATAGCCCCCATCCCCTTCACAGACCACACGGCAGGAAGCACCCACCACCACGGCTGTCTCCCAGGACCCCCGCAACCAACACATGGCCTTCCAACACAGTGTGTTAGGGTGCCAGGAGAAGATGTCTGACCATCTGCCGGTTTGGTTCGACCTCATGGCAGCCAAACAAGATGCCATACATGGGTGTCTAATTCCCATCAGGGACCACTCACAGTCCCTAACAGACACCCACTGTCCGCTCCTTGCTCTACAACACGCCATGGCTGACATCGCTGGAGTCATGACTCTGAGCCAAGAACAAATGTCTAGTCAGAGTGGCCCCAGCGATGTCAGGAAGGAGTTGCGTCACATGCGAATGATCTTGGAGAACATGGAGCCGATGCAAGCCTCACAAATGGCTGCCAGGGCTGCACACCAGCGAGATGTAGCTGTGATCATCCATGCCCTGCAGATCCTTGTCATGGCATTGCCACCACATGGCCTGGCGCGATGGATGCTGGTGCTACTACTACATCCACATCTCCTCCCCCTGAAGTGTCAGTGTCACACAGTGCGGCAGATTTTCCACCTCCATCCCCTGATGTGTCACGGTCACACAGTGATGCAGACAAAACACCACCACCCGCATGTGAGGCACCTGACACATCAGAGGAAAAAGATGATGGTGAATCAGGCTTTGTGGCTAGTATGAAGTAGTAGCATTCATCTCCGCCATATGGCCGGCTTCAGCTTGGTTCTGCCCTCTGCATCATGCCCTGGAAGAACACCTCCCACTGACCCCCTATACACCGAGCGACACTCACCCTGGACCTCGACATGGACTGCCATATTTAGTTTGGTTACCAATGACTCAGCAATCACACTGCGGACTGTAGTCTTCCACTCCCTATGAACTTGCCAATCCCGAAAGGACTCTGGGTGGCCCTTCAAGGGCCAACAATTTAAAGTGGTGTTTGCATGGCCCTCTACTGGTCCAGCTACAACACTCCACTGAATGTGAATAAAACATTCCAATTCACACAGATGTGTCATGGCCATGATCAATCAAGAATGAATGTATGGATGAATGTAGGGACACTGATTCCACAAAAAGGTACTCCTTGGGTAATACTATCAATGCCCATGTATGTCCGTGACCCAGACAGGCATTGAGACACATTGTCATTCAAATCAACACTCATCACAGTTGAATACAAGTGAAGGTGCGTAGACTTTATTAGCATATGCGTGTCAGTACAGGCAAGATAAGTGCCACAACATGCAGACCAATGCAGCAGTATGTCAGAATAAGGAACGTTGCCAAGTGCCGCTGTCTACTCCGGGGCGTGCCTCACCTTTCACAGGTGTGTGTTAAGCCGCATTGTTATGCGCTCATGTATTCAGTGTGCAGGCGAATGCAGCCATGTCCACTGTTGTCGTGGAATATGTGACCAGATCTCCAAGATGCAGCAAGGTGTGGGGACATGTGCAATGTGTGCCAATCTGTTGTGGCTGCAGTTACATAGTTACTCGTCCATGAAAGCGATTGCAGCTTCGTAGGCTAACATTTCCAACATGAGGTCGTTGTCGACTTCATCAAACAGTGCGGCGAGGTGATCCATTAGCAGGTCCAGACAGATGTGCTGTGTCCACCCCACTCACCAATTAGCTCTACAGCCCAATAGGGGAGTGGTTCAATGTGGTCACTGCACACAAAGATTTGTGCAATCTCCCAGGTCCAACTGCCAGATATATGCTAAGTATCAAGGCATCCCTTAAACGGGTATCATGGTGGCACTCATGGTTGTGGACCAACAGGGGGCGTGCACACACATGTGAAAATCCAGTTCAGCTACCGTCCTGTTGGATAGGCAGACATCAGGATGTAGCATGCACCCAGGACAGACGTCCTGGGTGCTTGCTACATTGCAACATTGTCGCTTGGACCACTCGAATATGCACAATTGACAATGCAACGCAGGCTGAACGCAGGTGACGTTGTCAAGACGGAAGCCTAGCCGGTAACTGACCTGCAGCACTGCCAATGGCAGTGCCCACAGTAAATGCAGCTTTCGTGCACAGTACAGCTCCACGTGATAGGGGTTGTGCATGTGTCCGGGATGTTCAGCCATTGCGTTAGTGGCTCTTGTAGAAGCAGCACTATTCTGACCTGCGCCATTTCTGTGGATGAAAGGCCACATCTCGGATCAATGAGTTGTTTTAGTGTACACCGGTTGTAAGCCTGGGATGTTGTGGGAGTAAGTGTGAAGGCCATTCCACGCAAGATAACTTCGAGCAAGGACTCCTGTATGTGGGGTGTGTATACATTGGGCTCTCGTCGGGCTGTGTGTAGGGGGGAGTCGGCATCAGCTGCTATAGTATCTGTCAGGGGTTGCCGGGCACATGCAATTCTGAGGTCGGGGGTGCAGATGTGCTGCCGCCTGATAGTTCAGACAAAGGAGCTTTCATCCCTAGTATAAGTTTGTAATCTGCTTGCATTCATAAAATGTGAAGTGGCTTGTTGGGGGTGGGGTGGGATCAGTGCAACTTTGGGATTCATTTTTGGCATGTCTTGCATGGGGCATATGAGCGGCATCACTGTGTGTTACGTTGCCACACAGCTGCTCCACCCATTCCCCCGAACCCATTCACTAATGTGCGCTGCATGATTGCATCACTTGCACTCCTACAGCACAGTATTGTCATGCCTGTCTGCGCATGTAAACAAGCCTGACAACGACACTGTGGTGTTGGCCATTGAAGATGGTCATGTGAGTGCAGGCCTATGGTAAGGATAGGGCGGACACAGATGTAGGGTAAATGCCTGGCTGAACTGGCACTGCCAATGTGGCTAGGCATTTGGCTCATGTTGCAGCAATACAGATACACACAACACTTGGCATGTATGATCCTGGACCCCGAGCGGTCTTGCGCTCCTTCATTACTCGGTTTGTGACAGCCTGCCCTCTGGGTGCATGCTACATTGCAACATTGTCGCTTACAGGGGAAGGAATATTTAGCTACATGTCCATCCTCTTACCTGCCTGAGGTGACACAGCACAATGTAATGAGGTAGGGCCGGGGCCATCATTCATACATAATGACCACACGGACACACTTGGATAGGTAGTGGAACTGGCTACTGCCCTAGTTTATGGCGGACACTAAAGGACAGTTTGAATGAAGACAAGAATGAGAGAAAAAGTCTGGTTTCCCAGGCTAGAGTCAGCCATTGATGAGGGAGTTAGACGCTGCCCTTCCTGCCAGATCACAAGTCTCCAAGAACCACCAGCGCCCATCATCACCGAGGAACCAGCCCCACCCTGTGGTCCAAGGAGAACCTAGACTTTGTGAGCTTTTCAGATGGACTCATCACAGCTGTAATGGTAGACAGCTATTCTAAGTTTATCATCGTTGAGGGGGTAGCCTCCACAGACTTTTGCGCTGTTTGGCCTCCCACACGAGATAAAGACAGACAATAGCCCACCTTTCCAGGAATCGAGTTAAAAGAACTACTTGACAACTTAGGGATCAAATACCGCCGGATTACTGCTCAAAGTGCGCAAGCCAACGGCGATGTTGAGCGCTTCTTGCGCACCATGAACTAAATACTCCGAATCGCTGTCATTAAATGCGCCAATCCAGAACTAAGCATGCACAGGTTCTTAAGGGAATATTGAAGGACACCTAACTGCACCACACAGCCGTCCCCATGATCCATAATGCTCAACTGGCACAGGCGAAACACCATCCCAGTCTCCCCAGGATGGACTCCACCTTCATATGACCCAGCTAGAGCCCAGGTTAGGGGAACTCAAACCTACATGCACGCAAGCATGAAGCGGCATGCAAGAGTATGAGTAATATCCCCTGGACATAAAATATGGATAAAAGACAGGAGGCCAGGGTGGGCGTTTTGAACCCCATTTGAACTCGGAATCTTGACAGTCATCCGCTCGGACGGCACCATGATCACCACCAAAAAGGGCCGAAAATAGTCACCAAAAATGTGTCATAGTTCCGAAGAGTGGATTTCCCAACGCAGCCAGACTCAGAAACAGAGGAATAAGAGAACGAGTGGGAGAGCTCATACTGCCAGCCAAGCTCTGGAGAGACCCCTGCAAACAACCCTATCCCTGAAGCAAGTACCTCAAGGGACAATGTTGTCAACACCCACCAGGGCAGCCAGGAGCATGAGGACAGTAACAACCACTCCTGCCACTCCTGTCATCAGCAGTATAACCTCAGACCCAATCCATCCCCGAGCCAGAGACTCTGAGACTTTTCATTCCAAGCTCGACAACAAAGTCCAACGCCAAGTTGGGGAGTGATGTAAAAACCACCAGGCACTGCCCCCGCAGTGATGACATGCATAGTCCAGCATAGATTTGGGTAGAGCAAAGAGTTTCCAGGACATCCCATTAGCACGGAGTGCATAAGGCGTAAGTAGAACTTGGTTAGGACGATTATGAATGCTCTTTTGCGTTCAACAAAACAACGGGTGTTGCTTCTCGGTCTGACAGATTTCTACTCCAAATTTGTTAGTGATTGTGCCTCCAAGGTTGAGCCACAGATTTATCTTGAAAGAAAATGTCAAAATTGTATGGGAGACCAGCAAGGACAAGATCTTGATAGTCTTAAGAGTGATAGTTTGATAACGAACACCATATCTAGAGCCATTTGTGATTGCTCTAGATATGGTGTTTTGCTGAAATTCATACGAGTAACTGTGGTGTTACTGTGGTTTTAATTCAACTACATTCTGGCGAGGAGTGGGTGGTAGGTTATGGTTGAAGATCTCTGCGATGAGCAAAAATTAATTATTCTGTTCTAGAGATAGAGCTGACTGTATATCTGTGGGCATCTGAGCACCTTAGGACGTTCCTGAGGAAAAAGAGATTTTTTCTGCCAATGAATCATAAATTACTTGAAGGCTAGGTTCACAAGGGGTACCTAAAAAATGCAAGCTTTCACAGTGTAACATTACTCTTACCAAGCTTTAGCTACCTGGTAAGAGTACTGTTCATGCTGATTGCATGTCCAAGCTGTTGTTGGGAGTGACAATATGAGCAATGAAGAGTGTGGGGGCTAACGTAAACTTTTAAAGCGATTGTGTTGTGGGAAATTGAGTAACCACCTCCGCCACGCAGAGAGCCAATTGGAGAAACGTATGGAAAGAGACGCAGTGATGCATGCTATTATAGACCACAAGAAGAGGAAGAGGGAATAGCCAGAAAAACGCGGCATGTGTAGAGAACGGCAGGTCATTTGGACCATTTGTGATTAATTTTCCTTATAAAGTATGGCCTTGGTGAGAGAGAATGAAAGTTATGCCGCCTCTGAGTTTACACAAATGATTGCGGTCATATGGGAAAGTCTGTTACCAAAAGACGGACATGTGAATATAACTGGTGACCCTTTATGGATGCCCTTTTGAGTAGAGGGGTCACGGAGGGTTCAGTCTGTGCGTGTAGAAAATAGCCTGCCATGGAAGCTGTGCAGGAAGCCGAGCCTGCGAGTCTGTTTGATGGAGCTTTCCTGACGGTCGGGGTGGACATCATTGGTCTGTTGTCAGTGATTTGTAGGGACTAAGGGCCAGATGTAGGTCGCCCAATACCGTTCGGTAACGGCCGAAAATTGGTCATTTTGGCTGTTACCGCCCGGTATCCAGAAAATGAGATGTAGGAGTGTAATTTTTTCCGAATCGGAAAATATGAGTCAGTATTTTTCCGATTCGAAATACACCGAATCCACAGTTACCGAATTCTTATTTACCGAATCGGTAAATAAGAAATGGTTAAAAATGGCCACTGAGATGTAGGAAACCAGAAAAATAACAAATTCAAGGAAATTCAGTATTTAGGAGTCGGTATTTACCATCGATTGAAAGCAGGTGGTAACCAGGTGCAGGCTATAAAATAAGGCCCCAAAATGCAACAGTGGAACCAGAATGGCGGCTTTCTACGTCATGGCAAAGACTACAGGCAGCAGGAGAGAGGGAATCGCTGAGGGAGGAGCAAGTGTACCGGCAGAGGATAACACTTTTCCAACTGACAGAGCCAGAAATACTTCAAGGGTACAGGCTACACCCCCAAACCATCCTGAACTTGATCAGGGACCTGCACCCACTCCTGGAGCACACGCCAAGGGCGCACGCCATCCCACCCCATGTGCAGGTGCTGTGTAGCATACACCTGCTTGCCTCTGGGAGTTACCAAAGTGAGATAGCTGCAATAGGTGGTGTGTCCCGGAGCTGCCTGTCCCGTTTCTTCAGGAGGTTCCTTGATGCCATGATGCAGAGGATGGAGCATTATATTTCATTCCCTGACACACCTGCGGAACTTGCAAAGACCAAGACTGATTTGTATCAACTGGCACACTTCCCTCATGTGATAGGCTGCATAGATGGCACCCACATACCATTCTGCCCACCTGCAGCCACAGAACACATATAAAGGAACCGGAAGTCAACGCACTCCATCAATGTGCAGATCATATGCAACACTGGCAACATCATTACAGACATTGTGGCTAAATTCCCTGGGAGTACCCATGATTCGTATATATTCCAGAATAGTGGGATATACACACGCCTAGTTGCTGGAGACTTTGGGGACGGATACCTGCTAGGTAAATGATTTTGACACACCCTGACAGTCATAGTAGATGAATGTATCATGATAATGCAACTAATGGCACTCTTTCTCCTCCCTAGGCAATAGTGCATATGCCCTGCAGTCCTTTGTGCTCACCCCCTACCTCAACCCATCCACCAGGAGGGAGAGGCGTTACAATGTGGCTCACAGATCTACTCGCAACGTTGTGGAGTGCACATTTGGACTCCTCAAGAGCAGGTTTCGCTGCCTCCACAAGAGTGGAGGGGCACGCCAGTATACTCCAATCCTGTGCTGCAAAATGATAGCGACCTGTGCCATGTTACACAATCTTGCCACCAAGGAAGGCACAGAGGTGGAGATCACACATCATGAGGACATTAATAATCACACAGAACTGGCCGAGCCCTATGCTACAGTAGCATCACCAGCAACAGATGGGAGACTAAGACGGGCAGAGATCACACGGCAATATTTCTAAGTAAGTAATGAGACACAGAAAGGCTAAGATTATGAAGTACGTAGTTTAATTTTCACTACGCCATTCAAATCATATCACACCATGGTAACACAATGTCAATGTTCATGACTGGGTGGTCACAGTTAACCCCACCATGACCTGTCCTGTGGGTTGAGGGCAAAGTTAACGTTTGCGTCCACGCATTACAGGGTGGGATTGACGTGGCTGGGTGTCAAGGCTTTCGGTGGTGCCTGGCTCTGTAGATAGTCGCCTGCTGCTCCTACGTATTTCTTGAACAGGAGTGCTTGCGGCACTTCGGCTGGTGGATTCTTCACTTTCTCCCACACCTGTGTCGCCAGCAGTGGCTGCCTGTTGCGTAAGCATCAGCTCCATGGCAGAGGTGACTCTGCCCATCCCCCTAGACAAATCGGTGCAGCAGTGCACAATTGCATCCTGCATAGCTACAGAACGTCTGCAAAGCAGGGAGGTTGCAGTGGCAAAGCAGTTCAATGCTTTGGTCTGCTGCCGCAATCCCAGACGATCCCTGCGCCTCTTCAAGTGGTCCCTATCCAATTTGTCGCACAGGACAGTCATGCACTGGGTCATGTCTGTCATGCCATTTGCCAGCAACTGCATGCTGTCCGAAATGTTCCCTACACCCTTGTCAATGTTTTCCATCTTGATGTTAATGCTGCACACCTGCCTGTGAACTGCCATCATTGCCTTTGCCTGCAGGTGCTGGACCTTCACCGTGGTGGCCTCCAGATCGCAGAAGACCCCCTCAACTTCCTGCCCTTCACCTCTCTCCCATGCCCTTCGGCCTCGGACAATGACCCGCACAGCTCTTGGAGTGGGCTGCTGTTCAGCGTTGGCTGACTCTGGTGGATTGCTTGCCATGTCACACTCCTCCTCTTCCTCCTCAGATGTTTCAAGAATGCGGAGAGGGGGCACATCAAGCCTTCTTGCCCTTCCCTGCACAGGTGACGGAAATTATGTTGGTGTGGGGGAAAGTGCTGCTGCTACTGACTCCTGAGTCCCAAACAACAGAGGTGACTGAGGCTGTAGTGTGGTTGTTCGCTCAGGTGTCTTGGCTGCCTGAGCTGTGGTCTTCCCTTGCTGAACTGCGCTGGGACCAGCTTATTCTCTCTTCTTCTCCCTCCTCTCTGTTGTTGGTGCCCTCTCCTTTGCTGTGCTGCGCGATGACTCTCCTGTGGACAGACATTGACATTGTGTCAGTGGAGTACTTCACCTGTGTGTCTTGCACACACATGCCTGCTCCTCATCTGCTTCTGGTAGTAGTGTGTTGCATCCCTTGCTGTATTCTATGGTGACAGCATTGATGTATCTACCTATGACTACGTCTCCCATGATGCATTGCTGGACATTAGTAAAACCTGTTCGGGAGTGTGATGCAGGCACACACAGTGGGGAAGGGGAACAGGGAAATGGGGAACTGGTTTTGTCCATGCTTCTTACCTTGTTTCTTTGCAGCTCTGGCAGAGCTGTCAGCGTCCCCAATGCCATGGATGCTTTCCGGCTCCAGGGTGGATTCCACAAGCTCCTCAATGTCTGTGAGTCATGGGGCTCTGTTTTTGCCTCCCCCTGTTGCTGCAGCTTCTTTTCTGTGGGCAGATATTTTTTTTTGGGTGATGATACGCAAGTCGTACCACTTTTATTTGAGGTCATCTAAATTTCCCTGTGGGTGACCCCAATAAAATTTACCTTGGCTTGGATGTCAAGCCAGGTAGTGCGCTTGACAGACTCTGCAACATGCAGAGACTGTTTGCCAAATATTTTGCTGTGGTGTTTCACCACCTCCTCAACCAGCACCTGCAGTTCTGCAGGGCTGAATTTCATCTTCCTCCTGCGCTCTGCTGCATCCTTCTGGCCTTCCTGGGTCTCCATTGTGCTGTTCAGGTATGCTCAGGGAAGCCTGGTCCTCTGTCTGTCCTCCTGCTCTCCAAACGGTTCAGTTGGTCTGCACCTGCATGGGTGTGGGTGTGGCCACTCCCAGGTACTGGGGAGGGGTGCTTGATTCTGATTGGTTGATTCCTCTGTACCTTTGTTATTGGGTGTGGTGAGTGTTCCTGATTGGTTCACAGGCTCACATGTTTGTTTATTTCAAAATTCTGAATAGGTATTTACCGAATTGGTATTTTCTGAATCGGTAAATTCCAGGCCAGTAGGCCCATAGGAATGAATGGGTTTTACTGAATCGGAATTTACCGATTCGGTAAATACCGATTTGAAATTCCGAGTGATTCCGAATCGGAATATTTTACCGATTTTTTACCTACATCCCATTTTCCGATTCTGAACTACCGATTTGGTATGACTCGGTATTTAAGAGTCCGAAAATTTTTTTCCCTACATCTGGCCCTATGGCCACATGTAGGAAGCCTAATACTGGTCGGTAACGGCCGAAATTACCGAATTTCGGCAGTTACCGACCGGTATTAGGCTTTTCAGATGTAGGGGCCTAATATAAGGATTCGGTAATTCAAGGAATCAGTAAATTACCGAATTCTTAAATACCGATTTGGTAAATTACCAAATCCTTAATGTAGGAAGCACTCAAGTGAGTGCTTTTCACTTGTAAGGATTCGTTATTTACCACCAACTACAAATTGGTGGTAAATAACGAAAACTGTTAAAAAAGCAATTTTGTGCTTTTTCAACTGTGCCATGTGGCAGACATACATGCCCTTAGGGCATGTATGTGTGCCACATGTGCACCCATGCACTATTCAGGGGTGCAACAGGGTGTCAAAGTGACACCCTGCCACCCGTGAATGTGTTCCCCATTTTACTGAATCGGTATTTACCGATTCGGTATTTCCCATTCATTCCTATGGGCCTGGAGGCCCATTGGAATGAATGGGAATTCCCGAATCAGTAAATACCGATTCGGTATTTACCGAATCTTAGCGATTCGGTAAAATTTACCTAATCATTAGCTACATATCATTTACCGATTCTAAAATACTAAATTAGTAAAATTCTGTATTTTAGAATCAGTAAATGATATTTGCCTACATCTGGCCCTATGTCTATGGTTTTCAGATTATTCTTTTTTAAGTGGGCTGAGGTGTAGATGGAAGGGAAGGTCACTGAGTGTATTGTTGAATTCCTGGTTAATGTTTTTTCGAGAGGGCATATGGGAAGAGACCGTCTCAGACACATGCTCCATGTTCACCAGCGGGGTTTTTCAAGATTATCTCTCCAAATGAGGTGACAGACACAAAAGTATTGACGTGTACCACACAGAGGCCAATAGCCAGGATGGTCAAGGAGTCTATCCAACTGGCAGTTAAAGATGGCCTCGAATGGAAGTAGGGTCTCCAGGCCCCACTGCTTTACTATAGGTTGACACCTAGTAGGGTTACCATAGTGATGCCTTTTGATTTGTTGACAGGACGTAAACGGAGTTCGATTTTATTTCCTTAGTGCTTGAAGAGGAAGGTTGGTGGGACTTGGTCAATCTAGTTTAAGGAAATCATAGATGCTTTGGGTGTGTATAAGAACAAATAGGCGTAGATGTGAATAGATAGTGGGGTAAATTTAATTTGTTAAGAATTAACATTCCTGGTTTTGTAGGTAAAGGTTCTCTACAGTAATCTGACCCTGTTCACATAAAACAAGTGTTGCATAAGGCTATCGAGATGAAAGGGGTGGGAAGGAGTGTGGGATGTCTAAAGAGTTTCACTCTTCAAGGGGTCAAGACACCAGATGCTCTTCGGGCTGGCAATATTTTTCTTAATACTGCTCTGGGTGAAGTGGTTGGTACAGGTCAGACATGCTTTGATGTGTGTGTTCCCTCCTCCACTGATAAGACTTCTTTCTGTGTGTGTGGGTTCAATTGTCCATTGGGAGATTTTGAGAGAGGAAGGTCACACTGCGAGTAAATCGGTTCTGATAGGGTGGAAATCGGTGTTGGGCAGAGAAAAACCCTTGGCAGAAGGTCTACCAGATTTCATAACTTCGTCCTTGGGGGATTTTCCCTTTTTTGCTCGATTAATTTCACTAATATTTTTTGTTGTTTTGGAGGAACAGGGGCAGAAGGTGTGTAGTAGCAGGAGGCTTGGAATGTGCAGTATGTAAGGCTATGGAATGTGTGGGTTTGAATGATGCACTGTGTGTAGGGGCAGTGGGCCTGGGGGCTGACAGCGGCGGTTGCATCTCTTATGATCTCCTGTACTTACCAATAAATGAAGATTACCCTGAGAGCCCTATAAGAGGCCTTCATTGGACCAGTGTAATTCTGCCGCGAAGGCGGTTCGCCAATGATGACATCACCTGACGACACCAATGAGTGCAACTCCCTGTGATGCACAAAGCGCACAGTGAATGCCTGGGCTTCAGCCGGCCTTGGATGAAAACAAGCTGGGACGGCCCAGAAACATTTTCAGTGCTTGCGCCAGCCGCAGGAGGCACCAAAAGAGTCGCAGTACTCTAAAATAAGGGTTGTGGATGGTTCCACTACTATATTACACATTTGATTACTGCCACTTTTTCAGTTGCGAACCTGGCATTAGAAAATGAAAGTAAAAGAAATCTGCTGCAAGTAAAATTGAACGTTTTTGGAGCACAGACCTCTCCACCAACCAGACCTGTAATCCAAACAAGCATTTGCAATGCAATAGGTCTCGCATTTTCAAGAGTTTGAGCTATTGGCATTGTAAATGACAAACCTTTTATCTATGTGTTGGTTTTGAAAACAGATAAAAAAAAGGCATTGTCATTTACAATCCCAATAAGCTTAAATTCTCGCAAATGAGAGACCTATTGCATTGCAAATGCTTGTTATTGTTTTCCCATTGCAGCCCATTCTAGGCGTCAATGCCACCTGCTTTACACAGCTAGAACGGTGCTGCTTGGGGTGTAGCGCAGTCACTGATCCCGTGACCCATGTACGATATGACCCAGAAACATGCAATCCCTTTTCAGCTTAAAGGGGGAGCTTACAGTGAGGACCGGATTGCCATCTCACTCTTGATCGGGCCCCTAGGATGGAAGGAGACTGACCCCTACAAGTCAGCAAACCACACTGATGTCCTGAGGACGACACCTAAAAGGGGAGATGCTTCTTGTGACAGGCGTCTGTCTGCCTCATGCAGTCTTAATCATTGGCCACATTTAACAGTCACATGGTCTGCCAACGCCACTGATGCTTTGAAATAAATGACTGACACCAGGGTACATTATGTTGTCATTGTTAATTAGCACCGCCCATTAACGTAGGCATGCTGCGACTGACCTCTGGGAACAGGGCCGGTGGGTGACATTTGAAAGTGGTGGGGCGCAAAGTGATTTGCAGACAGCACCGTAGCGAGCGGGCGCAGGGGGGTTTGGGGCGGTTACACCCCACCCAAAGAAAATTTTGAAAAAAAGAAGAAAAATCGTGCATTTTCAAGCAAATTTGAGAAAGCAGGAAGGTTAATAAAGCAATTGTGAAAGTGCAGTTATTACATTAATAAATGGCATAACATAGGTAGCTGCTTATTCAGTATAACCACAGAGCTTCAACATTCACTACCCATGGATGTGGCCTGCAGAGTGTCACGTGAAGTCCAGCGTACCCTCATTCAAATGGAGTCCAATCTGCCCGCACCATGTCACTTGGTTCACAGCCTGCTTGACAAAGCATGCATCAGTCTTCTGATGCCCACTCTACTTGTTGGAATCTACATGAGATCATGTTGAGTCCAGTCAGTGGCGAAGACCAGATCCCCCCCATAGGGTTTTGACTCTTACACAGTGTTACCTCATATCCACGCCACAGAATGAGACTCATGCAAGGTGTCCCCTCATGGCCACTCCTTGGGATGTCAATCAATCAATCAAAGATTTATAAAGCATGGTTCATACACTGCCACCTCATGCCCACTTCAAAGGATGAGACTCCTACACAGTCTCAAGAGCGACAATATGAGGAGAGAACATGGGGTGGTCCAGGGCAGGAGTAACATCCCATGGAGAGGTCACTGAGAGTCTCAGTGACCTCTCCATGGGATGTTACTCCTGCCCTGTACCACCCCATGTCCTCTCCTCAGATTGTCGCTCCTGCCCTGTACCACCCCATGTCCTCTCCTCAGAATGTCGCTCCTGCCCTGTACTAGCTCATGTCCACTCCTCACATTGTGACTTCAACCCTGTGCTATCTCATATCAACTCCCCAAGATGGGTTTCCTGCACCGCAAGACCTCATGACCCATCCTATGTGAAAGATTTTTTTTTTTCAGTTTTATATAGAACAAATTCGACCCGATGGTACTGGAGCAAACGAAAATAGAGCAGCTGAAGCGTCTGGAGCCATCTAGTAGCATAATTGTGTTGGTTGTGTCATCATTAATAAACAGACCAGACTTGTTCAAAAATTCATAAATACATTTTGCAGTATGGGCGTTGGGCCCTGGAAAAGCATGGGGCCTGGGGAATAATGACCACCTGTACCCACCCCATGCCCCCTGTCCACCTTCCGACCACCCTGTCCTTTCATCTTTCTTCATAAAATATCAGAGGAGCATTGTACAGCCTTCATGGCTTGCCTCACATCTGTCTTCAATCTGCATTATTTATCTTTTTGGAGCAGTGGTCCCGGACACAATACTCTAGATGTTCTCTCCATTAGCAGACAATGTTCTTACTTACGGATTCAACCTGCAGGTGCGACCTCCACAACCAGGGCTGGATACACAGCATACAAGACAGGACATAAAAACATCATCCAATTCTACATTACAAGACTGCATGACTAAACTATTAAACCTGTTGGCAACATACTTGGTTAATTTTATAGTGGCTGGTTAACAATTTGGGAGCACAGGGACTTGCTGCATATTAAATAGGCACAGCTTCCATCCACTTGGCCAATGGCTAGACTGATAAACAGGAAACTAGTGACCTCCATAAGGGGAGGATTTCTGCTCAAGGGCAACACCCATATAGCACTATCCTATATATTTAATGTTTATGCATATTCCAGATTCCTCACCCACAGCATTGTGGCGTCTCCATCAGTAGCTGGGAGGTTAATCTTGCAACCAAAATCCTCCACAGGGAGCATTAAAAGACTAAATACTTTGAATATAAAAAAATAATTTTAAAACCATGTCAAATAATTACATGTGTACAAAATATTACTTATGAAAACAAAAACCTCACTGACATGAAAGTCAACATCTGTTTCAAGAATAACGACCATGACCTCAGCTTAAATTGGTAGAGACTATTTGCGACCTGCTGAGAAATTCCAGACTCTCGTATCTTACTTTAATTGCTCTATGCTTAAGAATCAAATTTTCTTGAGTAAATTCACTGCCATAAAAATGCATGTTCAAGTACTATTTGTGAAGGACATCAAACATCACTGTGCGACACAAGAGATTTCAACGTAGCTTCTCCTGTCCAGTGTAGAACCCCAATTACTATGAGCGCCATTAGCGCTTTCAAAAACTGGAGGTGATGCACATCTTCAAAGTATTAACACTGGAGTTAAAAAGCAATCCGGTGAAAGATGTCAGAATACATCTCAAAATCCAAGCTGCCATTAAACAAAGTAACATTCTAGAATGCCTATAGCTAGTAGGTATTAGCGTTGCAAGCCTAGATAAAGAGGTCTGATTTTCTTCTCCACACTGGACTGGCAACTTTAAGTGTGTGTAGTTCACCATTCTGAAACTCATGGTGTAAGGACACAGTCCACTGGATACGGAGCACTTCAACAGAAACCCAGATACATTTAACACACCTTTATAATATAATAATTCCAGATGACAAACTTTTTGTAACAGACTTAAAAATATAAACTGCCACAATATTGATCTTACATAAAAAACGACGTAACATTTTTTCGACTTATTTAATTCCCATTTCAGATAAACACACATCACAAAACTCATTAGGACATGGTTAACTTTTTCCTCTAATTCCAGCCTATTCACACAATGCAGAACCCCAGTTAAATGCCACGTTTGCATCTTAACAGACAACACAATGAGACCAGCTCTCTATTACTTGCCCAGGGACTCTGGGATCAGCCGTTCACAGATGTTATTTAATGTTTTCCTGTCTGTCCAGTAAAGCTACCCCCAAACTATACATTAAACCTCAAAAGTAGTCAAAGATTGAGATCACAGTGAAAATTCTGAGTGTCCTGCTGATGATAGCCACCCAATATCTGCCAATAGGCTATATGCCACCTAATATGCCGTCATCAAGAGCAACATTTATAGCTATGGATGCTTTGTAACTTGATACATGTGGTTTTGTTTTTCTTTTTTTAGAAGTGTTGTCTGGTAGCACCCGCATTGGCAGTGATGTTGGCAGAACTGGGTGAAACTGTTGCAAACTAGGAAGCCACTTAGCAGATATGAAACCTTGCCTAATCCTTGAAATCCTAAATCCATCAACGTCAATTGGTGATACGTGTTAAGGGTTACTTTTAATCTGACCTGTTTATATTCAGACTACATGTATAGTAGTGCAATGAATCCCTTGCCTACAAATGGAATCAAGTAGCTTGCAGGCTCTGACAGTTTTACTCCAGACATCTGACGTTTTCTAGGTCCACGTGGGAATAGCTTACTCCAGCCACTGTTTTTCATTAAATCTGGGACTTTCAGTCATGTGTATGCCTTTATAAAGCCAGGACAACAAGCACCAGAATGCAAAGAAAAACATGGACTGGATCAGCTACTCGGTCATGGAATTAGGACGTTTGAGAGCGCTGCAAGTGCTGCTCGCTAGATGTCCCATTGCTCTCTTCTTCTCTCACTTGCCAATCGAACACACTGGCTACCAGAGGCAGCAGCCTTCTCTGCTGCTCTGAGTGCATCACATCTTAGACCGCCCTCCTTCCGATTGCCTCCTTGCTCTTTCCTGCTTTTAGAACTCTCGTTTTCCTTGTGCTGTTTATGTAGAAGTAGTTCAACAAAAACACAACGTAATTACACTTGAAACCCGTATTGGTTCAGAACTTCAGAAGCGTCGCTAAAGGCGAGTTTATCGATAGGGCAGGCTTTTTGGGATCCCTGAAGTAGTAAACAGGCATGCTCCACTACCGATAGCTTGAAGTAGCTATCGGTAGTGGAAACGCAGCAGGTGCAGTAGCACCGCGCCTGGGGTTGCGAGGGACCGCAGCACTCAAATAATGGCTTTTAACCAAACAAGGGGCGACTGGGCCTTTAGTGTCAGCTCCTCCGGCGCACACAAAGTACTGCCTTACATAACGATGCGAACGCATATAATGCACTGACTGTGGCCTTACCTGTACCGTGACGATGGTGAGGCGGGAGTCACACACACGGTCTCCAGCCTGCGCACGAGGCGAGCTCCAGCTCCAGGCTACACGTCACAGCGGCGGGCGTCCTGAAATCACACAGTGATTGGCCTGCACTGGATCAGCCAATCTTGGCGCTGCATGCAGCGCCAGGATTGGCTAGGGGGGCACATTTGCAGCTCGCCCTGTCGCCCCTTGAAACCCGGGCTAGGCAGGCTAAGAAGTACCCCTGGATCCCGCTGGGGAACTTTTCAGTGCGCATGCTTGGGAAAGTTGGATCCCAACTTGCACTTGCGCACTGTGGTCTGTCTGCTGCAGCCTGAGTGTACTGCACACATTCCGAAATCGCCGGGTGTGTCCCGGCGGCTGACTCGGCTTGCTCGTAATGTTGTACAAACTTCTGTGAGTAATTTTATTGTAAGAGGATTGCGGCCCCAATGCGGGTCCATGTGGCTGGTGGGGCTACGTCCCTACGCCCCAATGGACGCACCGCGGCTGTCTGGGAAGCTGGTGGGTTTCTTGTTCACAAACGCAGGCAGTAATATCTCGGAACCACAGTGGAGAAATCGTCCTGGTAGCATGAATTTGGGACTAGGGTTGCTGGGGGCGGGAGTTCAATAGAAAAACGTCAATATGAAATGGATGCCACAGCGGAATACCACTAAAAGCAATACCTGCTAATACAGATGGAAACGCATTAGATGTTTTCAGCAACTCCAACCTAGGAAAGTCAGGAAAAATATGTAGCTCGTAAGTATTAACAGCTCATTCTGTATTTGCCATTTTTAGTGCGTAGTTGTTTCTTGTGGGACTTTTTAGAGACCGTTAGCGAGCAGTTGTAGCATTTAAATATGAACAGTATGTGTCTAATTGGTTTAAATTAATTAAACGTGCACGTGCATTTGAGCAGTGCTAAGTGAACAGATTTTACAGGTGCGTGAAATTTTGTTCTAATTGCAATACTTTGAAGGTGAATGTTTAGCAAACCATAATTTATAAAGTTGACGAAGAATTTCATGCCGCTTATTCTTTTGTAGATCCCTCTGCAAGGGTTGACGCGGTGAAGGAAGAAAACTTGAAACTGAAATCCAAAAATCAGGTTCTTGGCCAATACATAGAAAATGTAATGTCTGCGTCTAGTGTTTTCCAAACAACGGACACGAAAAGCGCGATCGCTGGCGGGCTGTGCGAGGAAAGCCAGTTGAGTAGGTGGTGAAGAGGACGCTAGGGGGCGGTGAAGGGGCGGAGAGACTGGCGGAAAATGAAAAGAGTGTGGGCGGGAAGAGGAGGAGAGAGGCCATTCAGGAGGCAGAAGAGGAGAGGTGGGTAGAAGGGGGCAGCCCGGGTGTCCACAAACACAGACAGTGAGAGAGCCGCACGGCCACGAAAGTGCAAAGCGGGAGGGGGATAAAAAAAAAAAGAGCATGAGGGAAGGGTGCCATGAGGCAAGCCAGCGCGCGCCCACGCGCGTAACTGCAAGCTCTAGGCCGCCATGTGGTAGCATTGTCTGAAGCCCACATACTAAAAGTATCGCCAGAGCAAAGCATGCGCTGGCTCAGGCGACACCTAAAAAGGATATAAGGCTGCATAGTGAAACCAGATATATCAGGCAGAGTTGAAGATTTTATATATATATATATATATATATATATATTTTCACTGAAAAGACCATAGGTTTCACACCAGTTATAGTTAGGAATTAGCATTTAAAAAAACCTACTAAATTCACTGAAAAAAACATAGGTTTCACATAGTTTTAGTTAGCTGGAAATTTTACTGACATAAAACTGTAGTGTTCTAATCTAGGACCCTGATCGATACTGTGACCTTATGCCCCTATTCGGCTATAAATCCATTTATTCCCTATATTGGCATACCCGTTCAAGTGCAATATTCAGAAACTCATCTCTGGCCTCACACGAACAGAGCCACATTTCAGAATCGCTTTCTCTGCCACTTCCTTTGCAACCAATTAGTGCAATGACATAGCAGAAGTTACTATCTAAGATTCCTAGATTAACACTCCGAGTTCTTCAACAAGATAAAAACTCAGCAACCTGGAAATCCCCGCTTGCTATGTTTTGATTAGTAATAGAACTCTAATGAGCACTGATAGACGATCACTTCCTAGTGACATCTTTATTGACGACTTATGTCCAAAAACTTACGTCAAACAAGGCACCTTTCAGGTATAAATATTACCAACGTTGCCTTAATCAAACGCTGTCTCGCTGCTGCTGAAGTTGCTGTTATGCTGATGATACCATAGCTGCTATTGCTACTGCTATCGCTGCTAACTAGCGAACGATGGTGTGGTGAACTTAGGAGCTGAACAGCCGTCCCCCTGCAAGAGCCCAGCAGATGCAAGCTGCCCGCGGACGCTGCCCCTCCTCCTCCTCCTCGACGCGCTGAGAGAGACGCTGTCTTTTCTCCTGCAGAGAAATCCAGCTCCGGCGTTTCCAGGCTAACCTTGCGGGTGACTGGGATATTGACCCCCTGAAGGAGATACCAGACCTCCATCATTCTATTCCAGAGGTATGGTGTTGACTAAACCCTTAGAGAGAATTCTTGAAGCAAACCTTGGCAAAACCAACTTAACTTAAAGCTACTTACTTACTCCCCTCCCAAGTATTAGGCTTAGGTCAGGTACACTGGGGTAGGCGTAGTTAGAAGCACCAGTTGAGTATTTTAGCCTGAATGTATATATGAATGTATATATGTTTTATTCATTTTAAACCATTGTATCACTAAGAAACCATATCAATGCTTTTACAGTATTATTTCGCAATACTCATCTTACTGTACGTACGTTTTATAATAACAAGTCTTGCAATTGTGGCAATTCATTTCTCTTGTACGAGAAGAAAGACTGTTCAATAAATGTTACCCTTTATTGACAAACGCCCGTCTCTCTATTCTCTACATATTGTGAAAGTAAACTGCACAACCACTGACTGAGTAAAATAACTGTCTATTATTTCACACGACCCTAGAGATTGACTCTTATCTGAGGAGCAAAGTTGTCATGTTGCACGGTTGTTGGAAAACTGAATCCCTTCTTGTCTGTACCAGGGAAGCTGATCAGTTCCTATTCAGAGAAGAAAGTTTCCAGTGACCTCTGAGCTAGTTGGTAACAAACCCAATTAAGTTTAGCATAGTCAGTGGAGGCCTGGAAGATCCGCACTTCTACGTCGATACTACTGTTTATGTTATTCCAATGCGCAGGGCCTATTGGGAAAATAGGAACTACACTACATGGCGCCCAAACGTTTGGTAAGGCGATAAACTAACGCAAGACGTTAGAGTAACTCAGTCGTGCATTTTTCACACAGACCCCTTTCTCCCGTAAATACTCCAATAGACGTCTGGAGTGGGTGAAAGGTTAAAATCCGCCCGAACTCAGTAGGAAGAGATTCCTATGTAAAGCTCTGGTTTATTCAACGTTGAAGGATACAGTGTTCCAAAATATTGTGCACCTAATCTTTGTCTCCTTGGAGACCTACTCTGCAAAACCCTGCATTTATAAAAATGTCAGTAGAAAACAACGGTGCTGATGCCGCAGCAGATGCGACTCAGCAGGGTCCCGACGGGACTACTGACCCGGATGCAATAATCATCCCGGTACATTTAAGAAAGTCTATAACGTTAAAACTTATAGAGAATGGACTGACACCACAAGGTGGTACAGTAATTTTCGTGATAGAGGCACACGAATATCGGCAGACAGAGGTATTCTATTCATGGATAAACTTTCCAGCGGCAAACGCTAGAACAAAAGAGTTTCACTATTACAAAATAGAGAAACCTCCGGATGAGTACGCTCCTTTCGAGGAGACTGAAATCTCACTAAAATTCCAAGAGCACCTGCTTTGGTTTAATGGCGCCCTAAAACATAATGATCATATTACCAGGCTCGGTCCACTAGGTAGACCAGGAGCAACGTGGCCGGTTCTAGCCAGCTACACACCACATCCGGACATTGAAAAAATGTCTAGAGAAGAGCTGTTAGTACAGCTAAAAATACTTATTAAAATACATAGGCAATTAGTCCAATATGTAATGCGGACTGCAACAGTCCAACCAGCTGTTAATGTATCACAGCTGACCCCTCATCAGGGGAACACTAATAAAATCACACCACAGAACATACAGTCATGTCTTGGGAAAACACCCATAAAACGGGAACAAATTCCTTTCTGGTTAGCACAAAAAATCACTCAAATAGAGGCAGTATTTCCGGATACTACCCCTATTGAGAAACACAGAATCTTGACCCTCTGCCTTCCTATGGGAATCGCACCACACGTGGAGGACTGTGACACTTGGGGTACAGACTTTGCTTCCATTTACACAAAAACACATGGTGTTCCGTCTATGGCGGTAATACCAGATGTACTAAGACAGATTCAAAATGAATACGGTCCAGAACCTGCTTTAACTCTTGGTATGAAATTACTGAAAGACTTCAAGCAGGTCTCGGCTATAATATTAGCCAACATAAAGGGAGAAGCAGCATCTGTGGCGATCCGCCAGAAGTTGAAGGAAACAGATATAACAGATCAACCAGTTGAGCTTGCCAGAATCATAGAAAAATGCTATGAAGAATTAGGTAGAGACAGCTTGGGTGGGAAACCAGTAAAGCCCCAACTGCTCGAAAATCCTGAAAAATTATTTATTAAAAATAATTCAAACACTCCTAAAAAGAGCTGGGATGGAAATGGGAAATAAACAATCCACTCCCAAGGAAAAAGTTTTCCAGTCCAGAGGAAGGTCTCCTCGGCGGAGGGAAAGAACTCCGACTCGAGAACACCAGTCTCCCCAGAGGGAGCCCTCTGAAAAAAGATACAACCTTAGAAATAGGGATAATTTGAAAAAACCTGATAGATATCAAAGTATTGATACACGTCCCTCTAGATCTTTTTCGCAGAAATCATAAAGAAGAGGACGGTCAGACCCAGGAGAGCACACCAAGTCCAAAGACAAGGAACCTGCTCAGAGTAAAAAATCTCAATTTCCGAAAAAGAAGGTAGCCAGTATTAGAGTAATCAACCATACTGAGGACACAGTTGAAAAACGGGGAGTGGGCACAGACAATGCTAGACAGTGCAGCAGAAATCACTATAGCCCGCAAGATCTTGATGAGTCATCTGGAGACAGTGGACACGAATGAATATATTCAGGTTGAAACTGCCGACACCAGACTTAGAGAGCCCCATAAGATATACGAAATAACATTGCGTATAGAGGGTGATAAGACTAGGAAAATAAAGGGTCTATTTTGGGAAAAACTCTCAAAAGGCTATGATATTCTGTTAGCTGAAAAAGATTGGCCCCCAGAGTTTGTCAGGGAGTGCCCTCGTGGCGAAAAAATGATTATGCCTGCCTTCTCGAATCACATTCCGATTCACAAAAAATATACTTATGCAAGGAAATGGGTAGTAGCCCAGGCACCGGCATTATATAAAAATCATGTAGGATGGGATGAGGACTCACCTCCTCACAAAATCCAGTTAAAAAGTGAACCAACTGCCCAACGGCAGTATCCCATTAAGCAAGAAGCTAAAAAACAAGTCAGGGAGATCTTAGATCAACTTGAATACCAGGGGGTGATTGAAACATGCACCTCTCAAATGAACAATCCTTTGTTTCCTGTCTCCAAGCCAGACAATTCATATCGTCTAGTTTTGGACTACAGACACCTTAATGCATGTTGCAAACCTTTTGCAGTACAAAACTCGCATAGTGCTGCACTACTGAACAACATAGTTAGGAAAAAATATAAAACGACATTAGACATATCTAATGGTTTCTTTTGTCAAAACATTGCACCAGAAAGCAGGTATTTGACCGCTTTCTCCATAATGGGGTCTCAGAAAAATTTCTGTAGGTCCCACAGGGGTTCAAGAACAGCCCAGGAATATTCTCAGCTAGAGTAACAGAGTTACTACAAATATATGATGAGGCATTATCCTACGTAGATGATATCTATCTCACAGACGACGACTTGGAGACTCACTTGAAAAGAGTGAACACCATTATACTTGGGTTCGCAGCAGAGGGTAACAAATTCAACTTTAAAAAGTCTGGAATTGCCCATCTAACAGTATTATTTTTAGGATACGAATAATCAAGTGAAGGAAAAAGCCTAACGGACAACTTCTTAGAGAAGTGCGCAGTACTCCTAGCTCCAAAAACGCTGAAGAATTTACAATCCATACTAGGTTTTCTGAATTTCGGAAGAACTTATATTCTAAATTACGCAGAGAGGGTCAAACCTCTCTACGAACTAATTAAACCAGATTTTAAACAAATCAATTGGACTCAAAAACACACAGAAATTTTGAGATCATTGCAAACAGACATATTCGCAAAAACAAAATTAGATACACGTGACAACACACGCGATCTTGTAATCCGAGTCATCCCAGGAAGATGCGGAGTAACGTACCTGACCTCTAATGAGGGAGAAAAGGTACCAATTTCAATTAAATCTCACTTGTACACACAAGCAGAAAAAATATTCAGTCACACAGAAAATACTGTGAAACCAGTGCAAATTGCATTAGCAAATGAACGAGAATTAGCACATGGTAAAAGGATTAATACCCTCACAGCGGAATCCGCCTTCGAGGCGCTATTCAGCCCAGTAAACCTGCCTACAGTGTCACTGGATCCGAAATGGATACAGTGTGTAGATTCTCTAGGAGCGGAAGATGTGAAATAATATTTCGCCCCGCAATTCGAAGAACTGAATGATTTAGAATATGAAGAAGAATATCCTCTGCCAATCGAACTTCTGCCTCTCCCACAGTACGCCTGTATAATCTATACAGATAGATTTGTACAGCATTTCAACGTAGGGAGCAAATCCTACGATGCAGCCTGTGCGATTGTTAAATGTCGTTGGCTGTGCGGTAAATTCAGACCGAAAGTAACAAAAACTGAATCAGTAAAGTACTGTTCGGCTCAGAGAGCTGAAATCAGATGTTTAAAGATGGCGCTTGAAAATGCAGAACGTGAATTCCCGACACTAATCGTGTGCGATTCTCATTTATGCGTCAACTCTTACAATAATAAGCTGCAGAGCTGGATTGAAAACGATTACAAAGATGACACAGGTGCCACAATAAAGCATAAATTGCTCTGGAAACAGGTAGCTCTTTTACAGAAAGAACTACAAAAGACTCACGTGATACACGCACAGAGTCTTCAACGTGATGGCGTTCACGTTGCAGGGAATTCATTGGCTAAAACAGCCATAGCGGAAGCAACTAAACCGGCTTCCGTAGCCACAAAAAAGCGTGCAGTAAAAACTACTGTAAAAGGCGACTGTGCAGCACTACCCGTGAACTATCCACTGAATTATGCATACGTAATCGATGCAAACTCCGTTCCTTTTGCTCGAATCCTTTTAGTGGGGGATAGGGTAAATCCAAACAGGGACCGGAGGGGCTTCCTATTACAGGAAGCACACATGGGATTGGGTCTGAGACACCAAACAATCAGGGACTCTCTGAGAGAATTAGAATCAGAGTACTGGTGGCCGGAAATGAGTGAAGGCATTCATGAGTTTGCAAAAAACTGTGAAGACTGCAACAGAGATCGCAGTGGAGAACCGGCCAGTGAAGTGTCAGAAGCCCTAATAGAAAGCATTAGGCAATCTATCCGCGCTATCAAAAAAGAGAAACGCGTCCCATTGTACATCATTAAGGCTAAACACACTTAAATAATGTGGCCTCCAGCGCTCGGCTGACGCCAGAACGGTTATAAAAGATCTGCGAGTCTTTATCAGCACATACGCAATTGCCACTTTCCATTCTGACCAGGGTCCTGCTTTCAGCTCTCGAGCTTATAAGGAGGCCATGGCCAGCATGGGAACTGGGTTGCGGTATTCTTGTCCGTCACACCCCAAAGGTAATAGTGTGGTAGAAAGAAAAAAACGGGACATAAAGCAATCTATAACAACGAAGGTATTAGGTTCAGGCGCTGGGTGGGTCAAACATTTAATAAGTGTCCAAACCAGTCTTAATAACTTGCCAAGAAATTCTCTAAAAGGTTTCAGCCCATATGAACTATTGTTCGGAATTAGAATGAGAATTCAGGACTTAGATAGTCAAGTATCAGTGGTACAAGATAAGAAAACAGACTTTGACATCAAAGATCGTTTGGCTGTTTTACAGGACTTGAATGAAACAAGAAAATCCTTAATCAACATAAAGTTAAAGCAACAGCCAGATACCACTGACGAGGCACCACAAGCAACAGCCCCAGCAAGGCCTGTCTGGATTCCAAAGATTGGGGATCTAGTCAGAGAAAAAATAGCGGTGAAGAAGGAATTTGGGCCTTCTTACAGAAAAGCAGTACCTGTCTTGGCAGTCACCGGAACAAGATCAGTAGTACTACCGCCCCTTGCTGGTAAAAAGGAGAACAGAGTTGTATCTATCGACCTGGTAAAACCACAAACATGTGGCCTATAATCAACAGTAGGCCCAGTGGACTCCCAAGAAACAGCACAATACCCAAACTTGCAACAATCCAAGAGGTTCAAAATGAAAGACTAATCACATTCGATCAGCCTGCAGTACACAGAGAAGGACTATGCAATAATGCCATGGAACTCGTGCCTCTTGAGACACAGATTGAAACAGTTCGTCAAGAAACACCAGTCTACAATAATGTGGCATCAGAAAGTGCTACCGAAAGACAGATTGAAAGAACAATCCCAACAATTGACAGAACTGCCTCTGGTTATTTCATCGACTTCGACAACTTTTCCGAGGATCAAAGCAACCCCGAAGTGATGCCAGAAATAAAAAAGACTTTTAAAGAAAAAGCAACGGAACTCTTTCATCAACTGAAGGAAATCTACCTTAATTCCCCTTGGTTAGAGTTCTGGTTCGGTCTAGGTGTATTTTTCCTCCTGCTTTGGCTCATCATGGTACTTTGTTTTGGAAAATTCATTGAGGGAAAATATAGTACAATGGACACAGCAAGTCAGAACATCAACCTAGTCCTCAAACCACACAGATCATCCCATGTGAAGAAAAGAGAACTGTCAACAGTAAATGTCACAGCCATTCCAATACCCGGTTGGGTAGTATGGGAGAAAACTGACTATGAGATCTATGGTCCGGTCGAGATCCTGAAGTATCCTCATCAACTGAAGGTTTCCTTAAGTGACTTTGTAAAACCTAGTACATTCTCTGATGATTGGGACTTTGACAGAATTAATAACATGATGTCTGATTTAGTAATGTCAGCTAGATTCACAGAACATGATTATTTACAAGGTTCGTCTAGTTATGAACAGTTGTTCTGTTATACACATTATGGCGATCATTATTTGCATAAATCTGCACAGCCTAGAAATGTTTTTAAGTATAACCAATGGGAACATTGTGCTACACCACCTAAAAGCAGTTCTAAAACATTCTTTGAGAAATTCAAGTACTTCTCAGGGTTTAACACCAGTGATGCAGAAACGTTTTATTACAAACTGTTAGATAAAACGGGAATGAAAACAATGCTGACAAACACTAAATTAATATATTTAGAAGCATTTTATGAAAAAATGATGACATTTGGTTTTGATTATTGGAAAAATAACATTGAAACAAAAACCATTTGGGATACGAAAGATTGGCAGGTACAAAGCCTAGAAGCACTATTCAGAACCTGCATGATACCAGAACAAATGATGTTTTTAAATGACACAATTCACCAAACATCCTGTCTTGGCCTAGCTAAGATCAAAGACCTAAACAAACCGTCTATTCCGAAGCCAATACCTGATAATGCAACAACAGATATTGAGATAGACGTAACTAAAATTTTACATTTTAACAGAACACATCCTGATTGGAAAAAGTGGTTAATCTGGCCTACTGACACAAACAACTGTCAAGATAGATTCCTGAACAAAACACAGGGGTTAAAAATGACCAGACAAGACCCTAGATACTCCCAGAGACAACATCCAGGGATAGTAACAGCATACAGTGTAGGGAAACTCTGCCTCGAATGGCTAGGATCATCCACACTGGCTGAAATTAAGCAACACTTGTCTTTACTTAAAGAGGGTGCTGATTTGCGCGATTTCATTCTTGGACCACGCAAACAGCGTCAAAAGCGTTTCATAGCGGCCAGCATCTATGCTGCATACAACGAGGCTTGGAAAGTCACACAAATTGAAACAGCAGAAAAAATACGAGAAATCGATCGTATTAATTTGGAAAAATCCCTTTCTGTAGTGGACAATGGGTTAATGACTCTGTCCTCCAGAATACATTCGTTGGACAATATTGTATCCTCTGCCTTTGATATAATAGACAGAGACTTGCTAATGTTACAGCATGGCCAGTCACAATTACGTTCTATTGTACAATTAGGCTGGACGCTGCAAAATCTTCGTTCAGGCTATGTGCCTTGGCGTTTAATCAACACAACGTCATTGTTTTCCATTTTTAACCTTACTGATAAACAAATCAGCTTGGCACAGAAAGGAGCAGACTATACAATCCTGAGCATCGAAAAACTTGAGAGATTACCATTGACAATGTCAGAAAGTCCTGTCATTGAATGGATAATACACAGAATTATCACTATTCCGATAACAACTTTCCGATTTAAAAAGTGCCTTGAATACATACCTACTGGCCAGTATGAACAATTAGGTAAAGGATATGTTAAGTCCGCATGGAAATTACCATACACACATTCATGCTATAGTGACAGCGACAAAAATGTATTTCTTAGTGGTGAAAACTGTAAACGTTCACTAAGCGGTATACTTTTGTGCCAGGGTATTAATTTACACGGAGCCTGTGAAGGTAATTCTAACAACCTTTCATGCCACCAGCTTGTCACACCTGCAACACAGATAGAGCCCTTCTTTATGCAACTCACGAATGGGAGTTACATTCTTAGGACAGATCACAGATGTTGTGGCCTTTTGCCAGGAAAAGCCTATCTCGTAAGCGTAACTTCCATGGTCTAATGCTGTATGCAAGCATTGTTCCTGAGCGGGCCTGGAGACATAGAGACTCCCATCTGGCCTCGTCTGCTTTTCTCTTCTATACGAATTGATACTTTAAGCAAAATGAAGTCTGTGCTTTTGCAGACAACAGTGCCATAACGTCATCAAAAGAGACGTATGATCTCCTAGTTGCAAGAACAGCTACGGAGGTTCATGACCTTTTATCAAAAAATTGCCCCGTGCATTTCGTAGAAATGTTGAGCCAACTCCTTAACATGTCTAGTGCCACGGGCATCCCAGGCATATTTAAGACGATTTTTACGGGACTGCTAACACCAATTCAAGCAATTCTGGGAATCGTTCCAAATTTTGTCCATTCTGTTTTTGGCGGCATACCCCTATTTTTGGGACTTGTAGCAGTGATTTTATTTTTGACCCTCCTCCTTCGTTATGGCGAGCCACAGCTCAGACATGACTCCTATGGGAATGGAAGAAACAATCCTAGCAGTGCTCTACCGGGACAGAATAACTAGAGTCCTTGGATTGGCCAGGCTGAGAGATCTAAACATGACCTGGTTCCTTTCATTCAGACCAATATGGCAAAATTGCATCTTACCCGTACTACGATGTATGCTATGCAGGGATGAGTGCGTGTTGGACACCTGTCTTGCACTTCCATCAGCAGTACCAATGGATATCGATACTTTGCTAAGTCCGATAACGGCTCACGCATTGTGTTGTCCCCAGCGGCTACCAATCCTGATGACGGCATTCGTTGAGACTCCTGTGCTACGACTAGGTGGTAACAGTGGAGCGAGTGACAAAAGCAACATCACCCAGGTACGACCTTCTGTGAGCAGTGCTGATCAAGCTTTTGATGACAGCAATCATTCTCACACCTGCCAAGTTACAGCACTATCGAATTTGGTCGAACTGTCACCTGATTTTGTAGACCAATTCTTTGAGAGCCTGTCTGATATGATGTTCTCACCCGAACAGAAACAATAACTCTAGAGAAGCATTCCGACACACAGCGTTCCCATGAACTCTGAATTCGGCCTTCAGTTTTGAACAACAAAAACTGCTAAAAGCGTTGGAACTCTATTTTCCCCGTTCAAGCAATAATTCTTTTGAATTGAACACTTTTTAATATTCATCTTTTTTGGCACGAAAAATTCTTTGCTTAAGGTAAAACTATTCATAGAGAACAGAAGCTTCTACTTCTATTTCTATACACATCTAGAGACATAATAACTTTACACCAGCCTCTAGCACATTTTACTGCAATGCATTTATATGTGATGAAATTATCTCGCCCTTCTTCTGTATTCAGAGATATTTCATGTGTAATTTTTTTTGCATAATCGTTCATTAATTACATATGCTATGATTTGAATGATTTCTATGCTTCAAAAACGTACAGTACCTAAATTTTCACGTATTACAAATACGCCTATTTCAAATGTATATATGTATTTTGGGGTGGGCAATGTTACACATGCATCTTATTGCTCTAGTTTTAGTAATTTGATGGACATGAATTCGTGGAGTGGGTGTAGTGTTCTAATCTAGGACCCTGATCGATACTGTGATCTTATGCCCCTATTCGGCTATAAATCCATTTATTCCCTATATTGGCATAACCGTTCAAGTGCAATATTCAGAAACTCATCTCTGGCCTCACACGAACAGAGCCACATTTCAGAATCGCTTTCTCTGCCACTTCCTTTGCAAGCAATTAGTGCAATGACATAGCAGAAGTTACTATCTAAGATTCCTAGATTAACACTCCGAGTTCTTCAACAAGATAAAAACTCAGCAACCTGGAAATCCCCGCTTGCTATGTTTTGATTAGTAATAGAACTCTAATGAGCACTGATAGACGATCACTTCCTAGTGACATCTTTATTGACGTCTTATGTCCAAAAACTTACGTCAAACAAGTCACCTTTCAGGTATAAATATTACCAACGTTGCCTTAAGCAAACGCTGTCTCGCTGCTGCTGAAGTTGCTGTTATGCTGATGATACCATAGCTGCTATCGCTACTGCTATCGCTGCTAACTAGCGAACGATGGTGTGGTGAACTTAGGAGCTGAACAGCCGTCCCCCTGCAAGAGCCCAGCAGATGCAAGCTGCCCGCGGATGCTGCCCCTCCTCCTCCTCCTCGACGCGCTGAGAGAGGCGCTGTCTTTTCTCCTGCAGAGAAATCCAGCTCCGGCGTTTCCAGGCTACCCTTGCGGGTGACTGGGATATCGACCCCCTGAAGG
Source organism: Lissotriton vulgaris (assembly GCF_964263255.1). Lineage (NCBI taxonomy): Eukaryota > Metazoa > Chordata > Amphibia > Caudata > Salamandridae > Lissotriton > Lissotriton vulgaris. The sequence continues at coordinate 17,063 of NW_028241340.1, read as the reverse complement.
AGATACCAGACCTCCATCATTCTATTCCAGAGGTATGGTGTTGACTAAACCCTTAGAGAGAATTCTTGAAGCAAACCTTGGCAAAACCAACTTAACTTAAAGCTACTTACTTACTCCCCTCCCAAGTATTAGGCTTAGGTCAGGTACACTGGGGTAGGTGTAGTTAGAAGCACCAGTTGAGTATTTTAGCCTAAATGTATATATGAATGTATATATGTTTTATTCATTTTAAACCATTGTAAGGCTAAGAAACCATATCAATGCTTTTACAGTATTATTTCGCAATAATCATCTTACTGTACGTACTTTTTATAATAACAAGTCTTGCAATTGTGGCAATTCGTTTCTCTTGTACGAGAAGAAAGACTGTTCAATAAATGTTACCCTTTATTGACAAACGCCCGTCTCTCTATTCTCTACATATTGTGAAAGTAAACTGCACAACCACTGACTGAGTAAAATAACCCTCTATTGTTTCACACGACCCTAGAGATTGACTCTTATCTGAGGAGCAAAGTTGTCATGTTGCACGATTGTTGGAAAACTGAATCCCTTCTTGTCTGTAACAGGGAAGCTGATCACTTCCTATTCAGAGAAGAAAGTTTCCAGTGACCTCTGAGCTAGTTGGTAACAAACCCAATTAAGTTTAGCATAGTCAGTGGAGGCCAGGAAGATCCGCACTTCTACGTCGATACTACTGTTTATGTTATTCCAATGCGCAGGGCCTATTGGGAAAATAGGAACTACACTACAAAACCATTGAAATTCCCACGTTATAGTTAGTTGGACTCACTATAACTTGCGCGCCTGCAATGCACTGCTGATGACGTCACATATTACATCACTCATGACATGGTCAGTGACATCACTCATGACATCACTGATGACACCATCCAGTGAATGTGTGTCTTTCTGAAAAATAAATATGTTTTATATATGTTTTTGTAAAGGTCGATGGAAGAATACATTTTTAAATAAGTGTCTAAATGGATGTTTAAAAAAAAAAATTTGATTGGTTAACTGGCTTATAAAGTGTATCTTAGTGAATACATATATTAGCGAGTAATTTTAAAATATTCAAATATATGTATCAGTGTTTCACTTTGTGTATAAGTGGCTGCATGGGTTGGTGACTGACTCACTGTTTGTATATGTTTTGAAGACAGCATATGTGTAGGATTGTAAGGGTGGATAAGTGTGTATATGTGTGTGTTAGTGAGTGAATGACTGTCTCACTAGTGTCTTTATTAGTAACGACATATGTTTTATTCTAGTATATGTAAGTATTGATGTATATAAGTAAGTATACGTGAGAGTGAGAGATTGTAAGAGTTCCTGTTTAAATAAGTATGTGTTTCTATAAGTGATTGTTTATGAGAGTAAGTATGTGTATGTTTCCTTAGAAGTAATGTGCTAGTGTGTGTATACTTGTATATGCAAATAAATGGATGTTCAATAGTTTATTTGCATGTGTGAGTATGTGTGTGAGTAACTTTTGGATGACTGTCGGAGTGTAATAGGATGTATAGGTGTATCACTACATATGATGAGTGAGTATATGTATGAGTGACTATATAGAACTGTTGGTGAATGTTTGAATGTGTATATAGATGGTGGAATTACTGAATTGGTTGTAGTAACTGGTATGGGTATCTCCATTTTTTGAAAATGTTAGTTTCTATTTTTGAATATGTGTTTCATGGGTTACATTACACTGAAAGGAGGTCTGTCACTCTGGCACAAGGATAGTGTCATGAGTGATGTCACTGACCATGTCATGAGTGATGTAATATGTGACGTCATCAGCAGTGCATTGCAGGCGCGCAAGTTATAGTGAGTCCAACTAACTATAACGTGGGAATTTCAATGGTTTTATGTCAGTAAAATTTCCAGCTAACTATAACTGATGTGAAACCTATGGTTTTTCAGAGAATTTAATAGGTTTTTTAAATGTTAATTCCTAACTATAACTGGTGTGAAACCTATGGTTTTTTCAGTGAATTTAATAGGTTTTTTAAATGCTAATTCCTAACTATAACTGGTGTGAAACCTATGGTTTTTTCAGTGAATTTCATAGGTTTTTTAAATGCTAATTCCTAACTATATATAAGGCCCCAAACCTATGTTTTTTTCAGTGAATTTCAACATTTTGTTAATAGCAAATGTCTATAGCTATGAAATGTAATTTTTTTGAAAATGAATGAATCCTATATTATATTTGTATTTAAAACAATTTTTTTAATGTATATTTTTTTTTGCCATGGAGCGCTCCCGGTGCGCACCCTGGTGAGCGCCCAGGAAAGCGTAGTCTTTTCAATCAATCAATCAATCATAACACTTGTATAGCGCGCTACTCACCCGGAAGGGTCTCAAGGCGCTTGGGGGAAGGGGGCCGCTCCTGCTCGAACAGCCAGGTCTTGAGTTGTCTCCTGAAGGCGAGTTGGTCCTGGGTCAGCCGAAGGTGGATGGGGAGGGAGTTCCATGTCTTGGCCGACAGGTGGGAGAAGGATCTGCCTCCAGCGGTGGCTCTTCGGATGCATGGTACGGCGGCGAGGCTAGCGGATCGTAGCTGGTGGGTTGGCGTGTGGAAGGTCAGGCGGTCGTTGAGGTACTAGGGGCCCAGGTTGTGGAGAGACTTGTGTGCGTGGGTGAGGAGCCTGAACGGGAAGCGCCCCGGGTCGCGCACCGGGGAGCGTCCCGTTAGCGCCAATGCCGCGACCGAAAACATCATTGTGACGTACCGCGTAGCCGCGTCCACGTGATACGGGCGGCGTAAACGCACCCGGAAGCACTCGAGCGCAGACGATCGCGCAACGTAAGCATCCGACGCGCTTACGCGGGCGCGTCGCGTAAGCGCGTCGGGTCATGGTACCTGAAAATAACACTTTTAATTGGTGCAGAACAGTTTTGGTTTCATAATGATGAAACCCCTGGTCTTGTGACCTGAAAATAACACTTCTCATTGGTTCAGGACATTTTTTTTTCCAAATGATGAAAGACCCCACCTTTTTTCCTTATTCTGACTTTGTCCTTTGACTGAGGAAGACATGTTTTGAAATCTTTGAGGTATATTTTGTACTTTGAAATGGCTACAGTAGCAGCATCAGCTGGAGCATCTCCACCACCACCACCACCACCAAGAGGACCACCACAACATCACATTGGTGGTCAAGAAGAAGAGAAGGAGGATGAAGAGGAGGAGGGGAGCTGGAGGAGGTGGCTGGAAGAACACAATACCCCATACCAACCCAAGCCACACATTGTATGGGAGTTTTTTTCCATCGATGAGGGAAAAAAGAAAGTGAATGCGGCAAAGGTGACTTGCCTTACTGTGACATGGAACTTTCAAGGGGTAACCCAAATAAAAAATATTCATTTGGGAATAATACCATGATTAGACACATGCAGCGCAAGCATCCGAACAACTATGCTGCCGCAGAGATGAGAGAACTGGCCAGCAGCCCTCCCCAATCTACACCCAGAACCTCCAAACGAAAACAACCCACTCCATCGGGACCAGAGGCAAGGGAGACATCCCTTGCATACAACCACGGTTTGGAGAATTTAGGGTAACATGTATTTTTTGTGGTAAGACCATCTCCTATGATGAGCAGAGCCTAAAGTGCATCCTCCTTGCTGGTGACAACCACAATTGCCCCAAAAAACCCTAATTTTTTCCTTTTTTTTTTACTCCAGTTGAGCCATTTTCAATTCCCTGTTTTTTGTTTCTCCCCATAAAAATAACAAAAAAAAATACAAAATAGTTCATAAAAGCCAAAAAAAGTACAAAATTATCAAAAAACATAAAAAAAATATAAAACAACAATAAGAAGAAAAAAAACAGTACTTTTTAGAATACCTCCAAATTATAAAAAAAAGGCTACATTTTTTTAAAACTCTATCATTCTTTTTTCCCATGGAACGCTCCCCGGTACGCTCCGCGGTGCGCGTACTGGGCGCTCCCCCCGCGCAAATCAAAAATAAATATTATTTTTTGCCCCGCGGGGCCCTTTTATAGCCCCCACATCAAACCTAGGGGGTCAGGGGGGGTCTACTCTGCCCCCTTATGGTCATTTCCCCCTTTGTTTTTGCCACCTCTTGTGTCTCGATCCTACCGAGACACAAGATGGCGGCCGCTCCGGACTGTTTCGAATGTTTACAGACACCCGAGAGCCAATCAGCTTTCTGTGTGCACCTCGCGTGGCGCGCCCGGAGCGCGCCCCGGTGTGCGTACCGGGGCGCGGCCATAGATATATATATATTTTTTTTAACCTAAATTACTTAAAATCCACTGGAGCACATATCTTGAGACATAGCAAAGGCACATCAGGCTACCAGTCCCTACAATTTCGCCAAGTTTGGTGGAAATCCATTCAGCCGTTCGGGCTAAAAGTGAGTTCGACCGCCCTATGGAAATTAACATGGGGAAAACACGTTTTGGGACCCCCCTTTTATCTCGGCCCCGACTTCACGAATCCCCCCCCCAAACTTTCAAGGAAGGACCGAAGCTCCGCGAGGCAAATGTGAGGAAATTTTCAGGCAGATTCGTCAACCGGTGCCAAAGTTATTCAGAATAAAATTTTGAGATTTTGCATTGAAAAAAATCCTACCTATAACTACCTACTGGCGACCGCCAGTAGGTAATATATATATATATATATATTTTTTTTTAGTCAATTAGTTGAGAGCACAATCAGTGAATGCGTAGGATCTGTTTCTGACCCAGAACTCCAAGCACTATGTTGGTATTAAAGCATTACTGACCTCTTTCGTACTACTGTTGTTCTGTGCCCTCACCGCTTTTCATCCTCTTTCAGGTTCTTCTCATAATCACTCTGAAGGGGACAGCTCTCTGCCTTCCCTCCCTGAACTGACCGCTGCCACTGGTTTGCTCTTCAGAGACATTTCCCACCCCCTACAAACCACCCCACCAAGCATGTACAGCCTAGGTGTCTAGATGAAGGGTAGAAATGTAAAGTGCAGAGAGAGGGCATCTTCCGGAGTCATCTTCCTTCTTTGACCACAAATGACCTAGGGCCAAGGCAGTCTGTTTTGCACATCTCATCATTCTCTGGACCACAGGGAAGGCTGTCTTCCTGAAACCTAATAAACATTTTCCAATGGGATCACAGATACCCCGAAGCGGAACGGAACCTAAGCCTATTACTGTAATCATCCACCCTGCGCATCCCCAGGTGTTAGTCATCAGTACCTTTCCACAGTGGTCTGTTTACCATACTACACATAAGCTTAATAGTGTTTAGGGGTAGGACCTTGTCATTTCTAGACTAAGCTTGTATATGCTCTTGGTGCTACTTAACAGTGCTCACAGCAGGTTAGACCTCTGTCACTTTTGGCTGGACTCTATATAATAACTTGTGGAGGGTGGAGCCACGAAGGCGTCCCATTAGGATTAGATTTGCAAAGCTCCGAATCCTCACACTAGACACACCCCCGGCTCAGCTCCTGGTAGGGCTGCCACACATACATCATGTCCCAAACTTTTTGCGCACAAACTGTCACTTTTAAGGACAAAAACAACCTGTCACTTTTAAGGACACAAGTTTGATGAGCAATGGTATCCCTATTTACTACTTGCGTCACCTGAATAAATGACCCCGAAACACTGACACAGGACTCGCCGGCATGGGAGGAATATATGCTGATGATGCCTGGGGACAGCTATAGTCTCTGTGGCACCCGGGAGGAACTTGCAACCTAGAAGATGGCCTTTGAAAGTTGCACTCACACGGAGCATCCAGAGGACAAAATGGCAGGTATGACTGCTTGGAGAAGCTGGAATGATCCGGCAGCTGTGGAGGAGCAGAAGGCGCTGAAGAGGGACACACGTGAAAGGGGCCCGACCGTCTGAGCAAATGAGGAGAGTGGAGCCCCTCTGTCAAAGCACCCGGGGGAAGGACTAAGGAGTCTAGCTGGAAGGCTAGAAGTAAAGTTGGTGCACAGCAAAGATGGACTGAAGGGATGAACCAGGAAAGAAGGACTTCAACAGAGAGAGCAGGTCCAGAAGTATAAGTGTGTGCAGAATTTAGGCAGCTTGCATAGGGCCAATAGAGCTGAGAACCTTCCTCAATGTCCCTGTCCTTTTTTGTAAGCTTTGTTGATGTACTGGGATTAAAAAAATCATTGTGCAATACTAGGCCCTAATATACAAGAAGGGGAAAGTGCAGAAATGACGCCTGATCACAGACTTTGCTGGGGAATGAGATGCGGTTAGTCTGGGCCCTGTGGGCCTCTGGTTCCCCCCCCCCCCAAACAAGAATGCATGCTTTTGTAAACGATGTAACTACACAAGACCTACCATTACCGTATGCAGTAATTTATACTGGGGCTCAGTCAGGCATAGCAGTTAGGCTTTGGGAAGCTGACTGTCCAACGCCACAAAAACAGACCTGAACTGAGAATGAGACATGCCTTCCCTGCTGCTCCCCGCTAGGCCTTTCCGGGAACCACTGTCTGCCTCCCCTGCCAACACCACATTAGCAGATAAGGCGGGGGGTTTGGCGGGGTTAGATTAATGACCTAGGACCCAATCTGGCACTTTCCAGCACGACACAGGATTGCAATTTAGCTCAGGACAGCACAGATTACTTTAGAGGCACTGGGAGCTCACCACGGCCTTAATTACAGATGCCTAATATTATTTGCGCCTGAAGGATGGCTGTGATGGGGTGGAGAACTTCACCTGCTAAACCCACTGTGGACACACTTAAAAAAAAAAGAAAAAAAAGGCAAACCGGTGTGACAGAGCTAGCACGAGGTGATGTGATCATTCATTGCTTCTGTTTCAATAGCACTACAGCAGCACCAGCAGCTATAGTCACAGCTCTATGTTGCCTGCCCCACCCCTAGCTACTATTGTACCACATCGAACTGAGACGATCGCGTTCAGAGCCACGAACGCCCTTGTGATACCAGGCTACAAGCAGCCTCCTATACACCTACAATAGGGAAAGCAGACACCTGTCAGTTTAAATTGTCACTTGATACGAAACATGGCCCCAAGACAGCAGGAAGTGGGGATGGTGTTTCAGAGCACACCCCAACACAGGAGAAAGGAGAAGAGGCGATGCACTCGCTACCCCAGGCAATGCAGAGAGCCTGCACTCTCTCAATCAGAAAATGGACACCCTTAATCTCCAAAGGAACTCCATTTCACATAAGAAAGACCGACACAAGTGATTCAAGAGGCTGAGCACAGGATTTCTCAGGCAAAAGACAGCCTTAACTACAAAAGTGACACTACATAATACGGAAAAGATTCTGCATGTTATAGCGGCTAAAAACAAAGATTTGGAAGCACAGTCTGCTGGAATAATATTTGTATTCTCGGGGTGCCAGAATCAGCCAATACAGTAAGAATAGCTAAAAACAAAGATTTGGAAGCACGGTCTGCTGGAATAATATTTTTCTTCTCGGGTTGCCAGAATCTGCCAACACATGAAGAATGGACGACTATGTTGAATGAATGCTGACAATGATGTTTTGATCCAGACGCCTGCTCACGCTTGTTGGTGGTACAGCGAGCACACAGATCCCTTGCAACAAGACTCTCCTATCCCAGGAGCCCCAAATATAAAGTGCCTCCACAACTTAAGAGATTGGGACACTTCTCTCAGACTGGCCAGAGAGCAGCACAAGTTCAGAGACGTTTTAAGGCATGGGCAAAAAGTGCCCGGGCCCAGGGACCCAGCCTTTCAGGGCATCCCTAGATATACTATATGGGGTTAGACACGCACCGTTGAGTAAACAATAAGTTGAATTGATAAAAGGTTGTCGCGTGCAAACCAGGGCTTCGCTGTCTGAACAAATCAGCGTTAAAGTCAATACAATATCGTAATCTCCCAGTGGGAGTTGTCCCCCAGTGCACCGCTTTGAAAGATACCCGAAGGTATAATGAAGTTCAAACAAAGACCAAGTTCATTCCAAGTCAATTTGTAATTGTATTAATCATCTCATCATTACAAATTTCTTAGTTTTCATCCATGCGATAAAGTTCATTTTTTAAATTTGAAACAATACATCCAAATTCATTATTTCAATATCCCTATGCATTTCGGATTTGTCCAGCCCTTCATCAGGGGAATAGTCTGTGAAAAAATAAAAACGGACTGATATCAGTGGTGATATCTGCTGTACACATTTCACATTTAAACAAACATTTTTTCAATAAGAAAACAACTATTGTTTAAACCTCAAATCATCCTCAAAAAGCTTCATGCATGATCATACATTTAACTGCGAACCTAATGTTCAATGACCGTCCATGTTATCGATGTTAATGGTGAGCTACGTTGTATGACAAAATATAAAGAACCACCACCAAACGATTGTAATTACAAACATCAAGTAAAAGGCATCAAGTTAAATGCAAATTCAATGAAGGCAGGTAAGTTGATAGCTATCTGATTTCAAAACAAGGGTTAAACTACAAGTCGCGTGCACGGAGTAAGGAAAATACACCCTCAACCACATTAAACAGATCATGACAAGTCGCGCCCGACGTTTTGTGCTAAAATAAGTTGTCAGAGATACGGAAAATACTCACAGGAAATGTGTTACCAAGACGCTATGAATCACAACTTCCCATTAGCGTTTAAGGTTCATGCTCATGCGAGTTTAAAAGTAGCACGCCGAGTGCATTAGTATTTAGACAACAACGACGGACTGATTACTCGTCCGAGGTGTGGGGGCCATTTTGGAACAGTTAAAGAGTTGTAAACAGAATCATACGGGGCCATGATAGAGTGGTGAAGAACCAGTGATAACGAAATCGAATGACTCACTCATGAAAGATTAGTGAAGTAAATAACACAAGAGTAAAAAAACAAGAGGATAAACGTGACCCAATCCTAAAGTTAATCATAAAACAATGTCTAAATATGGGAGAAAGAACAGTAAGATATATAAGCATATAGGTACAATGATACATATAAAAATACATGACAATTCAGGATAATCATGAGTTAAAGCCATAATAAGTCTGCTTAAAGATAGCAAAGAAATTCAATGCGATCATTCAGCCCAGTGGGCTGCATCGTGCTCAAATATCGTATCCAAAAATTCTCTCTTTGAAGCAGTTTATTTTTGGGGTTCATGCCCTCCTGGTTGACAACGTTCTCCAAAATCATGAATTGTAGCTGAGCTACATTGTGTCTGTGTTCAGAACAGTGCATTGCTACAGCTGATTTAGTATTAGCAGTTCTTATATTGCTCTTGTGTTCCAAGATTCTGGTTCTTATTTTTCTTTCTGTGTGGCCAACATAGCACAAGCCACATGGGCACTTCAGTAGGTAGATCACATTAGGTGTGTTACATGTTGCGTTGACCTTAAGTTTAATTTTGTAACCTTTCATGGGGTGATGTAAGGTATTGCCCTTGATGACGTTGTTGCAATTACTGAAATTGTAACATGGTTGAAAACCTTTAAACTAAGGAGTTGAACTCGTGGTCCTAGGGTGGGTTAGCAGTTCTTTGATATTAACACCATGTGTGTAGGCAAAAATAGGTTTATGTTCGAATAATCCTCTAAAGTCAGGTTCCTTACTCAATAGAGACTAATGTCTCAGTATTATGTTGCGGTATTTGTTGCTCAACGTTGAATATTTAGAAACTACTATCATGCGTTTTTGTTCCTTCTTGGGTTTAGACTTGAGTAAATCTTCTCTCTTCATGGATTCACACTTAGATTTAGCATTATTCACAATGTCATCTGGGTATCCTCGTTCACTGAATCTTTGACACATAATGTTCATTTGTGTTTGACAGTCAGTGTCATTCAAAACAATAAGTTTAATTCTCATAAGTTGGGACAATGGAAGATTGTTCCTGAGGTTCTGCCTATGAAAACTGGTATAGTGCAAGGTACTATTGCGATCAGTCTCTTTCCGATACATCGTCGTTCGAAATTTCAAATTCTCCAATATCACCTGTACATCAAGATAGTTGACAGTATTCCTATCATATATACATGTGAATTGTATTCGATCATTGATGTTATTTAAACCTTCCAAGAATTGTATCAGGTTGTTTTCTGGTCCAGACCACAGTAGAAAGATGTCGTCAATATATCTTACATACAACCTACCAGATTGGGCCCAATCTGGTTGGATGAGGATGTTGATCTGTTCAAAGTAGTGCATGAATAGATTCGCGTAGACTGGGGCGGCACAATTTCCCATTGAAGTCCCATTAAGTTGTAAGTAGCATGTATCTCTCCAAATAAAATAACTTTGATACGAGGTGAATCCTAGTAGTTCTATCAGGAAAGGTTGAAGTGTCGGGTTGATGGCAGAATTCAAAATGGCATTTTCTATAGCTTCAATCCCTAGATTATGCGGGATAGACGTATACAACGCCTTCACATCCACCGTGCAAAGCCAATATTCTTCACTGGCTAATAACTGTATGTTTTCCAGTTTGTTCAAAAAGTGAGTGGTATCCTGTATATATGTGGGTGTTCTAACCACCAAAGGTTGTAGGTATTTATCTAGTAGTTTCCCAACTGGCTCGTGAATACTCCCCCTTGTGGAGACTATAGGTCTGAATGGAGGTCTCTTGGGATCCTTATGGACCTTCGGTAGCATATACAGTGAAGGAGTCTTGGGATGTTCCTGAGTCAAAAACCGTTTTTTTTTTTCAGTGATGATGTTATCTTCCAAAGCTTGTAACAGGATGTTTTCAAGTGTTTGTTTGAACTCTTCAGTGAAGTTCCTGTCCAAGGGTGCATAGGTGGTGATATCAGTTACATGAAGTTGCACTTGTTGGTGGTAAAATACTCTGTCCATTATGACTAAAGCGCCACCCTTGTCAGCATTTTGACAGATTATATCAGTATTTTCAGCCATCTTCTTCAACAAAGATCTTTCCTTGACAGTCAAATTGCTGTCTTTCAGTTTGGTTTGGAACTGTAAAGTGGTTAAATCTTGTTTCACCAGGTTCTCAAAAGTATCAATTAATTTATGACTGATGGGAGCCATAAAGGTGCTGCGTGGACGTAAGTCCAATAAAGTACTATCCGGTAAAGTGGTTAAATCTTGTTTCACCAGGTTCTCAAAAGTATCAATTAATTTATGACTGATGGGAGCCATAAAGGTGCTGCGTGGACGTAAGTCCAATAAAGTACTATCCGGTTGAGTCTCAATTGTAATCACATTTTCAAAGTAGTGGCGAAGTCTAATGTTTCTCATCAATTTAAAGAAACTCACTTCTAGTTCAAGAGTGTTAGAGTTGGTGGTTGGTAGAAATGATTGACCCTTTTGTAATGTCTTGATCTCTAGTTCGGTGAATGTCTGAGGAGATATTGATAACTAGGTTATCACAATCAATCACTTTTTCTTGCCTTTTTTTTTCTCTGGTTCTTTTGTTTTTTCGACTATTCTTTCCCCTCCGGGTTCTTCCTGTGCCTCTCGGCCCCCTTCTAAAAAAGGAACCGCAGGTTCAGAAGTAATGACATTCTCCTTTGTGATGGTGGGTCTTGGAGTATTTTTGTTAGGTTGTGCATCACTGTCGGATGAGGAGGTTTCAGTGGCAGAGTAAGGGTTATAAGCTTTAGGTTGGCGTCGGCGGGCATACACTTCTGCCTAAGTGTACACCTCGCCGAGCTTATAATCTATTGTGTCCCTTTTATATTTACGTATTTTTCTCTCCTGTATATCCTGGGTGTATTTATCTAACTGAGTATTCAAATCCTCCAACATTTTTGTATAGTCAGTTGTTTCCATCATCTGTGATAGATCCTTTTTAGTGTTGTTGATCTCATCATTGAGTTCTTCCAATGTTTCAGATAGTTCCTCCACAATAAATAAAATGAGATCGAGCGAGCATTTATTAAGGATCGCAAACCACCTTTCGAAAAATCGGGTAGTGTTCTTACACAATAGAGGCTACAGTGGGACTCGTAAGCCCCTGGGGATACGTTGAGCGCGGTGGTACCTCACCAGGGTGCTTGCATGTAGTCTTTGGTTGGTTTCTTTTTTAAGTAAGTACAGCAGTTGTTTAATATTATTTTCTTTGCTCTTTTTGTTTGAGAAAGGAGCAGTATTTTCTCTGATCAGTCCATAAATTTTAGCCGCATCATCAGTGGTAAAGGCAAAAGTGTCGGCTTTTGCATCTGTTGAGTTGGTGATATTGTCAAAATTCAATTTTGATTCACGTGCCGTGTCTTAGAGTCAGAAACAGTAAATACTATATGGGGTTAGACACGCACCATTGAGTAAACAATAAGTTGAATTGATAAAAGGTTGTCGCGTGCAAACCAGGGCTTCGCTGTCTGAACAAATCAGCGTTAAAGTCAATACAATATCGCAATCTCCCAGTGGGAGTTGTCCCCCAGTGCACCGCTTTGAAAGATACCCGAAGGTATAATGAAGTTCAAACAAAGACCATGTTCATTCCAAGTCAATTTGTAATTGTATTAATCATCTCATCATTACAAATTTCTTAGTTTTCATCCATGCGATAAAGTTCATTTTTTAAATTTGAAACAATACATCCAAATTCATTATTTCAATATCCCTATGCATTTCGGGCTTGTCCAGCCCTTCATCAGGGGAATAGTCTGTCAAAAAATAAAAACGGACTGATATCAGTGGTGATATCTGCTGTACACATTTCACATTTAAACAAACATTTTTTCAATAAGAAAAGAACTATTGTTTAAACCTCAAATCATCCTCAAAAAGCTTCATGCATGATCATACATTTAACTGCGAACCTAATGTTCAATGACTGTCCATGTTATCGATGTTAATGGTGAAATACGTTGTATGACAAAATATAAAGAACCACCACCAAACGATTGTAATTACAAGCATCAAGTAAAAGATATCAAGTTAAATGCAAATTCAATGAAGGCAGGTAAGTTGATAGCTATCTGATTTGAAAACAAGGGTTAAACTACAAGTCGCGTGCACGGAGTAAGGAAAATACACCCTCAACCACATTAAACAGATCATGACAAGTCGCTCCCGACTTTTTGTGCCAAAATAAGTTGTCAGAGATACGGAAAATACTCATAGGAAATGTGTTACCAAGATGCTATGAATCACAACTTCCCATTAGCGTTTAAGGTTCATGCTCATGCGAGTTTAAAAGTAGCACACCGAGTGCATTAGTATTTAGACAACAACGACGGACTGATTACTCGTCCGAGGTGTGAGGGCCATTTTGGAACAGTTAAAGAGTTGTAAACAGAATCATACGGGGCCATGATAGAGTGGTGTAGAACCAGTGATAACGAAATCGAATGACTCACTCATGAAAGATTAGTGAAGTAAATAACACAAGAGTAAAAAAACAAGAGGATAAACGTGACCCAATCCTAAAGTTAATCAAAAAACAATGTCTAAATATGGGAGAAAGAACAGTAAGATATATAAGCATATAGGTACAATGATACATATGAAAATACATGACAATTCAGGATAATCATGAGTTAAAGGCATAATAAGTCTGTTTAAAGATAGCAAAGAAATTCCATGCGATCATTCAGCCCAGTGGGCTGCATCGTGCTCAAATATCGTATCCAAAAATTCAATCTTTGAAGCAGTTTATTTTTGGGGTTCATGCCCTCCTGGTTGACAACGTTCTCCAAAACCATAATAATAATAATAATAATAAAACATTTATAAAGCGCATGGCTGCACAGACTGTGTATCCCCGCGCTGACTGCTAACAAAACTAACATAGGGGGAGGGACGGGAGAGAAACAGAATATATTATTGGGGAAAGAGGTGAGTTTTTAATTTGGCTCTAAATAAAGTTTCTGAGGGTTCCATTCGCAAGTGAACAGGGAGGGCATTCCAGTGTTTCACTCCAAGGTTGCGAAAGGATCGACCCCATGAATTGTAGCTGAGCTACATTGTGTCTGTGTTCAGAAAAGTGCATTGCTACAGCTGATTTAGTATTAGCAGCACTTCAACCTTTCCTGATGGAACTACTAAGATTCACCTTGTATCAAAGTTATTTTATTTGGAGAGATACATGCTACCTACAACTTAACGGGACTTCAATGGGCAATTGTGCCGCCCCAGTCTTCGGGAATCTATTCATGCACTACTTTGAACAGAACAACATTCTCAACCAACCAGATTGGGCCCCATCTGGTAGGTTGTATGTAAGATATATTGATGACATCTTTCTACTGTGTCTGGACCAGAAAGCAACCTGATACAATTCTTGGAAGGTTTAAATAACATCAATGATCGAATACAATTCACATGGATGTATGATCGGAATACTGTCAAATATCTTGATGTACAGGTGATATTGGAGAATTTGACATTTCGAACGACGATATATCGGAAAGAGACTGATCGCAATAGTACCTTGCACTATACCAGTTTTCACAGGCAGAACCTCAGGAACAATCTTCCATTGTCTCAACTTATGAGAATTAAACGTATTGTTTCGAATCACACTGACTGTCAAACACAAATGAACATTATGTGTTAAAGATTCAGTGAACAAGGATACCCAGATGACATTGTGAATAATGCTAAATCTAAGTGTGAATCCATGAAGAGAGAAGATTTACTCAAGTCTAAACCCAAGAAGGAACAAAAACGCATGACAGTAGTTTCTAAATATTCAACGTTGAGCAACAAATACCGCAACATAATACTGAGACATTGGTCTCTATTGAGTAAGGAACCTGACTTTAGAGGATTATTCGAACATAAACCTATTTTTGCCTACACACATGGTGTTAATATCAAAGAACTGCTAACCCACCCTAGGACCACGAGTTCAACTCCTAGGTTTAAAGGTCTTCAACCATGTTACAATTGCAGTAATTGCAACAACGTCATCAAGGGCAATACCTTACATCACCCCATGAGAGGTTACAAAATTAAACTTAAGGTCAACGCAACATGTAACACACCTAATGTGATCTACCTACTGAAGTGCCTATGTGGCTTGTGCTATGTTGGCCACACAGAAAGAAAAATAAGAACCAGAATCTTGGAACACGAGCAATATAAGAACTGCATGGAATTTCTTTGCTATCTTTAAACAGACTTATTATGCCCTTAACCCTTTCCATGCTCATGAGGCACGGTGCTCGTGTGCTCATGACGAGCTGACCTTGTCATGGACAATGGAATTCAAGCATTTTCAGCACAGAGGGGAATATGCTCCGCAGCCAAGGTGTTAACTCATGATTATCCTGAATTTTCATGTATTTTCATATGTATCATTGTACCTATATGCTTATATATCTTACTGTTCTTTCTCCCATATTTAGATATTGTTTTTTGATTAACTTTAGGATTGGGTCACGTTTATCCTCTTGTTTTTTTACTCTTGTGTTATTTACTTCACTAATCTTTCATGAGTGAGTCATTCGATTTCGTTATCACTGGTTCTTCACCACTCTATCATGGCCCCCCTATGATTCTGTTTACAACTCTTTAACTGTTCCAAAATAGCCCCCACACCTCGGACGAGTAATCAGTCCGTCGTTGTTGTCTAAATACTAATGCACTCGGCGTGCTACTTTTAAACTCACATGAGCATGAAACTTAAACGCTAATGGGAGCTGTGATTCTTAGCGTCTTGGTAACACATTTCCTGTGAGTATTTTCCGTATCTCTGACAACTTATTTTGGCACAAAATGTCGGGCGCGACTTGTCATGATTTGTTTAATGTGGTTGAGGGTGTATTTTCCTTACTCCGTGCACGCGACTTGTAGTTTAACCCTTGTTTTGAAATTAGATAGCTATCAACTTACCTGCCTTCATTGAATTTGCATTTAACTTGATGCCTTTTACTTGATGTTTGTAATTACAATCGATGGTGGCGGTTCTTTATATTTCGTCATACAACGTAGCTCACCATTAACATCGATAACATGGACAGTCATTGAACATTAGGTTCGCAGTTAAATGTACGATCATGCATGAAGCTTTTTGAGGATGATTTGAGGTTTAAACAATAGTTGTTTTCTTATTGAAAAAATGTTTGTTTAAATGTGAAATGTGTACAGCAGATAACATCACTGATATCAGTCCGTTTTTATTTTTTCACAGACTATTCCCCTGATGAAGGGCTGGACAAGCCCGAAATGCATAGGGATATGGAAATAATGAATTTGGATGTATTGTTTCAAATTTTAAAAATGAACTTTATCGCATGGATGAAAACTAAGAAATTTGTAATGATGAGATGATTAATACAATTACAAATTGACTTGGAATGAACTTGGTCTTTGTTTGAACTTCAT
The DNA here is from genome assembly GCF_964263255.1 of Lissotriton vulgaris. Lineage (NCBI taxonomy): Eukaryota > Metazoa > Chordata > Amphibia > Caudata > Salamandridae > Lissotriton > Lissotriton vulgaris. The sequence continues at coordinate 819 of NW_028241340.1, read as the reverse complement.
TATACCTTTGGGTATCTTTCAAAGCGGTGCACTGGGGGACAACTCCCACTGATAGATTGCGATATTGCATCCCCAGATATAGCCAGACCTGTTACGCAGAGTGTATTGCCCTAATGACCTTGAATAATTCTTAATCAGATTGTATTAAATACCTTTTTGCTTTAATTTATTTTTAATGTGGGCGATGAAGTGGAGTTGTTTACATACATTTTGCCGAGAAATGCTTCTGTATTTCAACACCATGCCACATCCATTTTTTTTTTAGACCAAAACAGGACCAACCATATAAGAAATGGGAGGGGTCACAAATATTATTTGCAATTAATATCAGTGAGCTGCTGCTGCCTTATAATATTGAAAACGCACGTCACTACCCCTGAATATTAAATGTAAACACATTTACAATTTGGACAATGTGACTGTGCACGGTCAGTGACCTGGTCAAAGAGGGCATGAAAGAGCTGAAATTGGATCATGAATTTAAAACTTTTCTGAACAGGGGCTCCAAAAATACACTTAGCCCTGGGCCCCGAAATCCTTAAGATGTCCCTGCAAGCTATCCGTCGATGGCCATGCAATCTTGCACTTCCCAGACTTCATCATGGTAGTGCAAGAGGCATGTAGGAACGTCATGCTGTACACAGTTCGACTCAAGATCACCCATTAAGGTAAACTGCAGATCTTTCAGAACCCCAAGAATGCACAATATATTTAAAGAAATCCATACAGGGCAGTCCAAAGAGGAAAGACCCGAATGGCAGGACTCCCCGATGGTCCACCCAGAGAGACCCAGACTGAGAGACCCAACCTGCTGGTAAC